>NC_061111.1:97712536-97821264 GCF_002878395.1 Capsicum annuum | reverse complement strand
ATGGAATCCAACATCTTGCCCATGTTGGGGAGAGCTATTCTACCCTTCCCATCAAAATAGAACCTTAACTTTAGTGATCACTATCTCGGCCTCGGGCCTATAAATCTCAATACTACGGTGGCACGTAGTTCTGGGGTATGAGACCTTGGAATCATACCCAACTTGGTGCTAAATACTACTTCCATACTTAGGCTTAGAACTCTTAGGAAATCCTCCTTAAAATAACTCAAAGGTCTATAATGAAGACCAAATTATGCTTCCCTTAGCTTTAAATCATAAGTAGTATAGATTCCTATCTCAGCTTTTGAAAGTATTTCTCAAAACTTGTCATTAAAACTTGAGATCATAATCTCCTTATAAACTTATCACTTGTACTTAGGACTCAAAATATAAAGCTTTAATGCATCAAAATCATATTTAAACTTCATGCTCAACCATCATCTTAAAAAGCTTACAATCATCTCAATGAAGATATTGGAAAAACAACTCATAGTATGAATCTCATGATTTCAACATCTCAAAATTCATGCTTGATAACAAAACATTCATAATCATCTTAAAATATGGAAAATTCAGAAATAGGTATGGAAATATAAACAAAATTATATAATTCAACCTTTAATCCATGAGAAATCTCAAAATGTTTCAAATAATAATAATGGGTATAAACCCAAACTTCAATTTCATGAAAAATCTCATAATTTGCAGAAATTGTATTTAAAATAAGCCTTTGGGCACAAGGATGAAAGGGTTACCATTGTTCGAACCCCACATACCTTAGATTATGAATTTAGATGAACAAGCTTGCTTGAGACTCTTTTTGGTACTCTTGAGTAAGGGTTCTTAAAGCTTTTGACTTGGGAACCTTGAATCTTAACCCAATTTGTAAGAACTATGGTGAAATCTTAGAGAAGGAATTGGGTCTTGCTCTTGAGTGTTAATCTTGAGAGAAAACCCTAGTTTTTAATGCTTTTGATGAATCTGAAGTTCTATGCTTTGTTTTGATATATCTAGGTGTTAAAAGAATGGGAAAAGACCAAAGAGTCCTTTTAAAAATGGCTTTAAATCACTGATCGGATGTGTGCGATAGCCTGGGCGATGGTCCATCACTGGCTCAACTGTGCGTCAGTCCATTCCATTGTACTTAGCTAAAATGTAGTCTCACTACCTCCATTACGATGGTTTGGGCGACGGTCCATCACTAGCTCGACGTTCCATCGACCCTTTTCATCACGCTTGTCCATAATCTATTTTCACTACCTCAGCTGCAATGGTTTAGGCGATGGTCCATCACTAGCTCAATGGTCCGTCGGCCCTTACGTCATTCTTGGGCGGTTAAGACTGCTTTCTATAATTTGGCAATAACTTTCTGCCACAATATCATATTTTGGCAAAATGGGTATCGTTGGAAAGATAATTCAATCTCCCACATGATAAAAATTCCAAATTAGGAAAACTCTATATTATTTAAACAATATCCACATAGAAATACAACTCTTAATCTTCTAGAGACGAAATTAGGCTTACTGAATGTTCGGGGTATTACAATAGGTAAGTGGACACTAACCTCAACTTTTTTAGATCATTTCGAAATAGTTCCCTGGGGTTTTCATGTGTCCCAAATACACTTCTATGGTGTTTTAGGTCTTGTTATGTACAGTTGGTTAAGTTTTTCTATTTTAATCATGTTTTGATTTCTAGGATTTCTTGTAGTCTATGAATACTCTTTAGGCTTTGTTTAGTTTATTAATTACTCATTCACATATTCAAGGATAGGCCCTTGAGGTCTATCCTATACTCTTATAGTTCTTGGTTTGTTATTCAATTTGAGACTTTGGTATTTCTTCTTTCATTATTGTAAGATTGATTTTGTAATATTATCTGTGGATTCCGTGATTGATCTCATAACTATGAGAGAATAATTTCCTTAGTTAGGGTTGTGGAAAACCTGGTAAATTAACAAAGTTGAGGAAATGAAAAGTCATTCTAGATAAAGATTCTTGCATGTATTGAGTTTTTATAACACCCCAAAAATTTGACCCTTGTAAATTTTCCTTGGTTTTGGGACTTTGTGACTAGGCACGACTCAAGGGAACAATTGTACCCTTGAATACAAGTTAGAGGCTGTCTTGATGGTTCAATCGTACCCTAGGTAGTATGGTTGGCTTGGATACTGCCCAACATATGACTCACTTGGGTATGAATCATATAGGAACATATGAGTGGTGTAAGGCAAGTCGTATGGTGCTTGTTTGAGCTGTCTTGTGGAGTCTGTCCATGGTATGATTGGTGGATATGATTGAATGTACCACTCATACCCTTAGGTAAGATTTTGAAAGGTGTGAGTCATATAGAAACTAGTAGGTAGAGTCTTGGCACGGTCTTGGGTACGAGTTGGGGTACCACTCATACCCTAGGATACGAATGATATTGGTGAGTCGTATCCCTGGATGTGGCTTGTTGTAATTTTAAGTCAAGGGTAGTTCTTACATTTCCTACTTTAAATCCTTTATGTCCTTATGTTATATAACCCTTTGTGGCCTCTCGTAACACTTATTAAAAGATGGAAACACTCCAAATACTCTCTCAAACTTATTCTTGAAGTTTGGAGGATAGGGTTTCTCAAGTGTTCTTCAAAGGGGCTCAAGAGTCATGTTTCTCTTCAGAATCATCTTGTATAAGGCATATTCTCTTCCCTCATTGTTAGTTACAATTAAAGGCATAGTTTTATACAATGTTTTATGATTTCATTATTGTATGATTTTGGGTTTCAACTATGATTTAGGGGTTTTGGTTATAAATGCTTGGTTATGGTTTTCTTATGTTTTAATTATATTTTTATATACTTTAATGGTGATTTTGGATAATTGGTTGCATATGAATGGTTCTTTGGTAATGGATTTTGGTTTTGGAAATACAACGCCCCCAATGTGTTTGATAAAATGCCTTAACAATGTTTTCATTATAATATTGGTTTTTCAATGGAACTTATGTGTGATTTAAACTTGGTAATGGAACCCTAAATGGTATGAATGGTTTAAATAATTTTAAATGGATTAGAAAGGCCTTGGTGGATATGGTTTTGGTTAATTTGAAATGACGAAGGGTACATTTAATCCCTTAAACCTATATATTATTGGCTATGGACAAATCTTGCAAGTATTATTGGTATGAAGATACCACTAAATGGACTTGGTTAATAAATGGTAAATGGATTGATTGGTTTCTTGGTAATGATTTTAATTGGGTAATAATGGCGAGATGTGTAGCAATGTCGTGGAAGGTAAAGGTCCCAGGGGGACCAAAACTGGAAAATAATATTTACCAATGTGAGGTTTGGTATTGGTGACCGTGTGCATGATGTCACACTATATTTGGGTGATGTACTAGTCATCCCAGGTTTTCTTCCCTAGTTGTGTGGCTACACGCGTTAGGGCCTTTTCAGTAAGGGGAGCTGAACCCATATAGCATGTGGGTGGTTTAGGATGGCAAAGCTACACAACCCAGGGAAAGATTTTAAATGCATGCTAAACCTGTTTCTCTTTCCCGGCATGGTGATATATATATGTATGGTGGTATGTATTATGGATGGTTTTACTTGGTTTTATAAATGATATTATTTTATCTTTTTTCCTAAGTGCATGCTAGTATTCACCCACGAACCCATCTTTAAGTGGTTGTATACCCACGCTATGCAGGGACCAACCATTCTATTTCTCTTACTTGGTGATCGGATTCGGGGACAGTAAATGTTGGATTGGAGTGGTGAGCTTTCATCATTTGGAAGGCATTTATTTCATGTCGTGATTTACTTTACATATTTCTTGTCTTTTATAGACTTTGGTTTTTTGCCATGGTCGGGGGCATGTCCCGACTAGATACTCTTTGGTTGGTCTAGATGCTTTTTATGGACAACTGTAAACTTGGGGATGGTATGGATTGGTTACGTTTCATATATATATATATATATATATATATATATATATGCATACATACATTGGCTTATTATCATTGTATTGGCTTATGGTTTCCGCATTGGTTTGGGTTGGTTATTGATTGGTTGGACTTGGTTGGGTTGGTCTTAGATATAAAATTATCCCAGAGTCACCACATAGTTGGATATGCTATCTTGTTACATGTTCGGACTTTATTCGACTTAAGATATGTTTGGTGGTTGGGTTGGGTAATAGGGGCGGTTCCCTATCCTGGTTAGGCTTGGGATTTCCGATTACGACAAGGCCCCATCTTGGGTCGTGTCAAGTTGGTATCAGAGTTTTAGGTTTCAGTGTCATGGGGTGTCCACAAAGTCGTACCGAGTAGAGTCTTACTTATGGGTTTGTCATGCGCCACACTTACAATCATGAGGCTACGAGTCATTTAGGATGTTTCACTTTCTTGGTTATTCTACTTGTGGGTTATGGAGTCTAAGTTCTTGAACTCTTCTCTAAATCTTCCTAGGTTCACTCCTTGGATAAATACTTCTCAATGATCTAAAGTTCATGGAAACTCGTTGTAATGCCCCAAAAATCCAAACCAATGTTAACGTCATGTTTCAAGCTCATGCATAGTACATTATCATTATTTGATAGTCTTATGAGTTATTTTGAGGTATATTAAGGCCCCAAATAACTCCCAGCTAATAGAAAAATCAAAATAATCCTTACCGATTGAAATTTTGATAAGAATGTTACTTTAGTCAATTTCAAAAAAGCATATCTTTTGCTCTATTGAGAATTTTCTAGCTCAAGACCCACTAAGTTGTAGGAAATTGAATTAGCTTTCCAACGATACCAATTTTTCCCCAAATATGATAGTCGGTTGAGAAGTTATGGAGATTTTAGTGGGAGCAGTAGAACACTGCGATAAGTACCGCGTCGCGGTGAAGGACAAATTAGCAATTGTCCGATTTCTAGTGTAGCAATGCAATTAGCCCACGTAGCGGTGGAGTTCTATTTCATGTTCATCCTTTTTCGGCAAAGCACCGCGATGGTACCGAATCACGCCAAGGTGCAATTTCGCACTCGTCCATGGACTCCACTTACAGTGAAATTCCAGTTACTCATCGTGTTAGCACCGCGTCATAGTGATGGTCAAAATTGGGATTTTCAGTGACGAAAATTAAATTTCTCCCAAGGGTAGTTGGTCTTTTTCCCATGACCCCAATCTATGAAAAACACGATATTAATGCCCTAATATCCTATTAGGTCATTATTTTATTCAATTTCTCCCAAATTAAAAGTAGTCTCTTTCAAGAACAAACCCTAGCCCTCAAGATTCAAGGTCAAATCTCAAAAATTCGCCATCAATCCTCATAAATTTATAAATCAAGGTATGTTAAGTGTTCATCCAAGGGTTTCTTTCATCCATAGATTCCAAGTATCCAATTCTAAATTAAAAATTATGATCTTTACAAGTTACCATGATTTTTAAGTGTGATTTTAACCATGAACCTCCATTAATTTTGATTCCTTATCATGTTTATACGAAATTGATGTTGGTATTAAACCCTATGCATTTGAATAATGTTGTTCACTGATTTAAATCATGAATAAGGGATATTAATGTAAAAATCATGTTATTACTCCAAGTTTTATACTATTCCCATGCTTAGCTTACACTATGCGTATCAAGTGTGTGATGAAATGCCTACAAGAATGAATTTTGAATAAATGCTTTCATATTATGTCCCCAAAGTTTTAGTACTATGAATTTTGAATAAATGCTTTCATATTATGTCCCCAAAGTTTTAGTACTATTTTACTATTATTGCTATCGAGTCCTGGGGGTTATGAAAAACCGAAAACTTAGTTGTTTACTTAACCTCAGCATCTTTAGATTAGTTTTTGAAATGTTATGAGCAATATCAGTTTAGTCAGTTATCATGATCAGTTAAACTTAGAATAGTTTAGTATTCCGAGTCAGTTCAGTTGGGAGTAGATTTACCACCAAGCGAGTCCCAGAATGATGATTTCCTCGTTAGATAGATAGAATCATTAGTAGCAGTCCCCGTACTCCAAAACTACATAGCCAGCATAGGATATGAGGAGTCACCCATCAGTTTAGGCTTGACTACCTCGTAGGGGTCATCCGTCAGTTTAGGCTTGACACCCTTAGTCCTTTGGGATAGCATATCAGTGGATCCACACAGCCAGTGTTAGTACCCATGGCACAGTACTGATACCCTTCCAACTAGGGGTTACAGGTTAGACCCCGTTTATCTCAGATTGGGGCATGTCGGTTAGATAATACCTCCCACAGTCTCAATCCAGTAATCAGCTCAGTAATTTAGTTTCAGTTGCATGACCATAGCATACAGATATTAGTTATTCAATTATCAGATTTCAGTATTTCAATTTACATATTATACTAAAAACATATTTTATGCTTGGTCATGCATCCTCAGTGTTTACAGATTTCATGTATTCTATTCAGTATGTCCTGTTATACATATTCAGATAGTTATTACTCATGTTCATGAAACCATGCATATTAGCCTACCTCATTTAGCATACCAGTACATTCAAAGTATTGATTACATACTCTTTTCTTGTGCAATGATGTATCACATCATAGGTCCGAACGCTCAATTCCCACATCACGTATAGAACTTCCAGATTATCAGCCGCAGTAGTGGTGAGTCCTCATATTTTGAGGACAAGCTATATTTATATTCATTCTTTCAATTTAGTAGTTAGTTGGAGTTAGTTGGGGCCTATCCTATCAACTCTCATTCAGTTAGTTTAGAGGCTTTTAGATATTTCAGACAGTTAGTCAGTTCTTAGATTTCAGTTGTCATTGTCAGATGTTTTATCAGTATTATCAGTTTTGTTTACAAATTTTATCAGATTTATTACTTAAAACCTTATGGAATTCCTCAGTTAAATTCCACATATGACCTTTCGTTATCAGTTTTACTTAGTGCTCACAACAGGTACCAGCTCATGGGTTAACTTATGGTCCCTCGGGACTGTAAGCACAGAGTGGCGCCCAGTGTGTACTCTCGGGTCATTACAAACTTGGTATCAAAGCCTAAGGTTTTAAAGTGTCCTAGGAACTCTGAAAGTCGCATCAACTAGAGCCTTGTGCAAAGGTGTAAAGCATGCCACACTTATGGATAAGAGGCTACAAGGTTTTTTAGTAAAAGTTTCCCTTCTTTCAGTATTCATGTCTTGCGACTGAGCATGAGATCATTTTAAACTCTCTGTATAATATTCTTTTTTCCATTTACAGAACATGCCTCCTAGAAAGAAAAACAGAAGAAAAACGTAAAATAACCAGAACCTCCGCCTGTTCAGGAAGATCCCCTGAATGAGCATGTTTCTCATGTAGAGTTTAGAACTGTATTCACTTATCTATATCGCTATTTAGTGGCTTATAATGCTTAGCTATCCACTATTCTATCCAACCTAGTGGCTAATACTACCGCAGCTAGGATTTAGGACTTCAGCCGAATAAACCCTCCTCTATTTTTAGGATCCAAATCTAAAGAGGATCCATAGAAATTCTTAAACATGGTCCAGAAGGTAACAGATATTATGGGGGTAACTGCTAGTAAGAGTGCTGAGTTAGCTTTCTATCAATTTCAAGATATGGCTCATACAGGGTTTAAGCAGTGAAAGGTATATAGAGGCGCAGATGTAGGTCCTATAGAATGGGAAGAGTTTTCTACTGCTTTCTTAGATAGGTTTTTTTTGTTGGAGTTAAGAGAGGCTAAGGTGTTAGAGTTTATTAATTTGAGGCAGGTCAACATGAGTGCAAAGGAGTATACCTCAAGTTTACTCAGTTAGCTAGGTATGCTTCTCATGTGGTAGCTGATAGCAGGTCTAAGATGAGCAAATATGTGCCTAGTGTATCTGACAGTGTGGTCAAGGAGTGTAGGAATACAATACTGATTAAGAAGATGGACTTGTCTAGGTTGATGGACCATGCTCAATAGATTGAGGAGCAAAAAACTAAGAAGAGGTATAGAGAGAACAAGAGAGATAGAATGGGTAGCTTTACTTTTAATTAGATAATGTTAGACGGTGGTAACCATCCTCAGTTTTATCAAAAATCTTCAGTCCCAACTCCATCTTCAGCTAGTGCCCCAGTACCCAAATTCAGAAATGACAATTGGGATAGGGCACCTGGCTCTAAGTCCCAAGGCAGTGTTAACAGTGGTCGTACAAATCCATTTTTCCAGAAATATGGTAGAAACCATCAGGATGAGTGTAGAGCAGGCAGTGATGTATGTTTTGGTTATTTCAAGCCATGCTATCAAATTCGGAAGTGTCCGGCAGTTACTCAGAAAGGTAGGGATTTGTGCCAACAAGGCCAGTCCTATCAGTCATCAGTTCCAGCCGGCCATCTGACTCAGCAGGGTGCCGCTTCTAATGCTACCAGTGGTCAGTTTCCAAATAGATTATATGCCCTTCAGTCCCAACAAGATCAGGAAAATTCTCCATGTGCTCACTGGTACATTACAGGTCTTTTATTTACATGTTTATGCTTTATTAGACCCTGGAGCTTCTATTTCTTTTGTAAACCCTTATATAGCCATCAACTTTAGAGTTAGTTCCAAAATCCTAGAAGAGCCTTTTTCATTTTCTACCTCAGTAGGTGTCTCTATTGTAGCCAGGCAGGTATACAGGAACTGTCCAGTCATAATATCTCAGAAAGTCACTTCAGTGGATATTGTGGAGTTAGAGATGGTAGATTTTGACATCATTGTTGTCATGGATTGGCTCCACTCATGCTATACTTTAGTTTATTATAGAAATAGAGTAGTTCATTTTTAGTTTCCAAATAAACTAGTCCTTAAATAGAGGGGTAGTACTACATTTCTTAGGGGTTAGCTTATTTTATACTTTAGGGAGAGAAAAATAATAACCAAGGGGTGTATTTATCATCTTGTCTGAGTCAAAGACTCTAATTCTGAGACTTCTGACCTTGAGTCAGTTTCAATAGTAAGGGAATTTCCAGATGTGTTCCCTGTAGATCTTCTCAGAGTTTCTCCTGAAAGGGAAATTGACTTCGGAATAAACTTTCATTAGATACTCAGCCTATCTCTATTCTGCCATATAGAATGGCTCCAGCTAAGTTTAAAGAGTTAAAAGAATAGTTGAAAGATATCCTAGATAAGGGATTCATCAGACCCAACATCTCCTCGTAGGGCATACCAATCCTATTCGTGCGTAAGAAAAATGGTTCTCTTAGAATGTGTATCAACAATCATCAGTTGATAAAGTCATAATCAAAAACAAGTATCCACTTCTAAATTGATGACTTGTTCGACCAACTTCAGGGTGCCAGTTATTTTTTTAAGATAGACCTCAGATCCGGCTATCATCAGCTTAGAGTCAGAGAATGTGACATTTCAAAAAAAGCTTTCAGTACTCACTATGGTCACTTTGAGTTTCTAGTCATGTCCTTCGGTCTCACCAATGCCCTAATAGCCTTTATGGACTTAATAAACTGAGTGTTCAAGCAGTACTTTGACATGTTCATCATAGTCTTCATTGATGACATCCTTGTCTACTCCCGTAATGAAAATGATCATACAGACCACCTCAGAATAGTATTGCAGATTTGTAGAGACCATAATTTGTTTGCTAAATTCAATAAGTTTGAATTCTGGCTAAGATCAGAAGTTTTTCTTGGCCACATTATTTCCAGTGATGGAATTAGAGTCGATCCTCAAAAGATTGAGGCATTGAGAAACTGGCCCAGACCCATGTCTCCATCAGATATCAAGAGATTCTTAGGTTTGGATGGCTATTACTGATGGTTTGTTGAAGGATTTTCATCTATTACATCCCCCATGTCCATATTGACTTAGAAGAATGTTAAGTTTTAGTGGTCAAATTCTTATGAGAAGAGTTTTCAAGAGTTGAAAACTCGACTTACTACATCCCCAATTTTGACATTGCCAGATGGTTCAGATAGGTTTGTTGTGTATTGTGATACTTCCAGAGTTGGGTTGGGATGTGTTTTGATACAGAGGGATAAGGTTATGGACTATGCCTCTAAACAGTTTAAGCCCTATGAAAATAATTACCCTACCCATGATCTTGAGTTAGTAGTTGTTGTGTTTCCTTACAGATTTGGAGACACTATCTGTATGGAGTGCATGCTGATGTGTTCACAGATCACCAAAACTTGCAGTATGTGTTTTTAAAGAAGGATCTGAATCTATGCTAGAGGAGATGGTTAGAATTGTTAAAATACAATGATATAAGTGTTTTGTATCACCCGAGCAAGGCTAATGTAGTGGCAGATACCCTAAGTAGATTGTCTATTAGTAGTGTTGCTCATGTTGAGGGTGATAAGAAGAAGTTAGTTAGAGAAGTTCATCAGCTTTCCAGATTAGGTGTTCGTTTGGTTGATTCAGCTTAAAGTAGTGTTTGGGTTCAGAATAGTTTGGAATCTTCTTTGGTTTCCGAAGTGAAACAAAGGCAAGATAGAGATCCTAGTCTAGTGTAGTTGAAGGAGTCAATTAGAGATCAGAAAGTAGAGGTTTTCTTCCAAGAGGTAGATAAGGTGTTTCATTGCTAGGGTAGATTGTGTGTGTCGTGTGTTGATAAGTTGAGACAGCGAATTCTTGTAGAAGCACATGGTGCAGGTTACTCTATTCATCCAGGGGTGAAGAAAATGTACCATGATTTGAAGGAAATCTATTAGTGGAGTGGGATGAGGAGGGATATTGCATAGTTTGTGGCTAATTATTCCACTTGTCAGCAGGTTAATATTGAACATCAGAAGCCAAGTGGGTCTATCCAGGAGTTCAATAATCCCATTTGGAAGTAGGAGGAAGTGAACATAGATTTTGTGGTAGGTTTGCCTCGTACTCATCAGCAGCATGATTCGATTTGGGTTATTATGGACCGGATGAACAAATAAGCCCATTTCTTACCAGTCCATACTTCCTTTCAGCTGAGGACTATTCCTGGCTCTATCTCAAATTATTGTTTAGGTTGTATGGTGTTCCATTATTTATCATCTCAGATAGAGGTACTCAGTTCACCTCTCACTTTTGGAAAGCTTTTTAGAAGGGTCTTGGTATCCATGTTCACCTCAGTACAGCCTTCTACCCTCAGACAGATGGTCAATTAAAAAGGACCATTCATACCCTTGAGGATATGTTAAGAGCGTGTGTAGTCGACTTTAAGGGCAGTTGGGATGATCACTTGCCTTTGATTGAATTTGCATATAATAACAGCTATAATTCCAGTATTAAGATGGCTCCATTTGAGGCTCTGTATAGAAGGAGATGTAGATCTCCAATTGGATGGTTTAAAGTAGGAGAAACCGCACTAGTAGGGCCTGACTTGGTGTTTGATGCTTTAGAGAAAGTTCAGTTAATCAGGGAGAGGCTTAAGGCATCCCAAAGCCGATAGAAATCAAATGCAGATGTGAGAAGGAAAGATCTTGAGTTTGAGATTGGTGATTTCGTATATCTAAAGATCTCTCCCATGAAGGGAATGAAGAGGTTCAGTAAGAAGGGGAAGCTTAGTCCTCGATATATTGGCCTTTATAGGATTTTGACCTATTTTGGAAAGATGGCTTATGAGCTTGAGTTGCCTGCAGACTTAGCATCGGTGCACCTAATACTTCATATCTCTTTGTGGAAAAGGTTTATTGGTGACCCAGTTATAGTTGTTCCCTTGGAAAGCGTAGATGTTCAGAACAGTCTTTCCTACGAGGAAATTCCAATCAAAATTCTTGATCGACAAGTTTGTAGACTAAGGAACATAGAAGTTTGCCTAGTCAAAGTTCTTTGGCGAAATCAGTCCATTGAGGGAGCCACTTGGGAAGCAACAGTAGATATGCAGACTAAGTACCCTCATCTTTTCTCCGCAAACTCAGATTCAGCCTAAGGTAACAATCTTCTTAGAATTTCTCTCTTCTATACTCAATTTCAGCTGCATATCATTCTAATGTCAGACATGCATTTACAGGACCAGTTCAGTCATGCATTATGTTTAGACTTAGTCATGCAATCATATTTTCATCACATATATTCAGCATATAATCTCAATTCCTCAGTGATTTTAGCTTAATCAGTCTCAGTCGAGGATGAATGTTCCCAAGGGGGGATATTATAATACCTCCAAAATCCAAACCAATGTTAGCGTCATGTTTCAAGCTCAAGCATAGTACATTATCGTTCTTTGATAGTTTTATGAGTTATTTTGAGGTATATTAAGGCCCCATAGAACTCCCAGCTATTAGACGAATCAAAATAATCCTTACCGAAAGAAATTTTGATAGGAAAGTTGCTTTAGTCAACTTCAAATGAGCATACCTTTTTCTTTATTGAGAATTTCCATATCAAGACCCACCAAGTTATAGGAAATTGAATTAGCTTTCCAACGATACCAATTTCGCCCAAATCCGATAGTCAATTGAGAAGTTATGTCAATTTTAGTGGAGCAGTAGAACACCGTGATAAGTATCACATCGCGGTGAAGGACAAATTAGCAATTGTCCGATTTCTAGTGTAGCACCATGATTATCCCACATAAAAGTGGAGTTCCAATTCACGTTCGTCTTTTTTCAACAAATGGTGTCGCCTCGTGCCAAGGTGCCATTTCATGATCGTCCATTTTCTAGTGATGCACCACGATGGTACCGCATCGTGCCAAGGTGCATATTTTGCACTCTTCCTTAGACTACACTTACAGTGAAATTCTAGTTACTCACTGCATCGCAGTGATGGTCAAAATTAGGATTTTCAGTGACGAAAATTAAATTTCTCCCAGGGGCAGTTTGGTCTTTTTCTTATGACCCCAATCCATGAAAAACACGAGATTAAACCCCAATAGCCTATTAGGTCATTAAATTATTCAATTTCTCCCAAATCAAAAGTAGTCTCTTTCAAGAACAAACCCAAACCCTCAAGATTCAAGGTCAAATCTCAAGAATTGGCCATCATTCCTCACAAATTTATAAACCAAGGTATGTTAAATGTTCATACATGGGTTTCTTTCACCCATGGAGTTCAAGTATCCAATTCTAAATTCAAAATTGTAATCTTTACAAGTTACCATGATTTTTAAGTGTGATTTCAACAATGAACCTCCATGAATTTTGACTCCTTATCATGTTTATACGAAATTGATGTTGGTATTAAACCCTATGCATTTAAATAATATTGTTCATTGATTTAAATCATGAATAAGGGAAATTAATATTAAAATCATGTTGTTACTCTAATTTTTATACTATTCCCATGCTTAGCTTACACTATGCATATCAAGTGTTTGATGAAATGCTTACAAGAATGAATTTTGAATAAATGCTTTTATATTATGTCCCCTAAAGTTTTAGTACTATTTTACTATTATTTATATCGAATCCTTGGGATTATGAAAACCCAAAAATTTAGTTGTTTACTTAACCTCAGTATCTTCAGATTAGTTTAAGACATGTTATGAGCAATATCAGTTCAGCCAGTTATCATGATCAGTTAAACTTAGAATAGTTCAGTATTCTGAGTCAGTTCAGTTGGGAGTAGGATTTAGTACCAAGCGAGTGCCAGGATGATGACTTCCTCGTCATATAGGCAAAGTCATTAGTAGCAGTCCTCTTACTCCAGAACTACGTAGCCAGTGTAGGATATGAGGATTCACCCATCAGTTTTGGCTTGACTACCTCACAAGGATCACCCATCGGTTAGGCTTGACATCTTTAGTCCTTTGGGACAACATATCAATGGATCTGCACAGCTAGTGTTAGTACTCGTGTCACAGTACTAACACCCTTTCAACTAGGGTTACAAGTTGAACCCTAATTAGCTCAGATCGAGGCATGTCGATTAGATGATACCTCCCACAGTCTCAGTTCAGTAATCAACTTAGTAATTTAGTTTCAGTTGCATGACCATAGCATACGGATATCAGTTATTCAGTTATCAAATTTTACTATTTCATTTTACAGATTATACTCAGAACATGTTTTATGCTTGGTCATCTATCCTTAGTATTTACAGATTTCAAGTATTTTATTCAGTATGTCATGGTATACATATTCAAAAAGTTATTACTTATGTTTATGAAACCATCCATATCATCCTACCTTATTTAGCATACCAGTACATTCAAATTACTTATCGCATACTCTTTTTTTACGCCATGATGCATCATATCATAGGTTCAGATGCGCAATTTCTAAATTGCGCATAGGCCTTCCAGATTATCAGCTGCAACAGTGGTGAGTTCTCATATTTTGAGGATAAACTATATTAATTTTCATGCTTTTAGTTTAGTAGTTAGTTAGTTAGTTGGGGCTTGTCCTATCAACTCTTATTAAGTCAGTTTAGAGGTTTTTGGATATTTCAGACAATTAGTTTGTTCTCAAATTTCAATTGTCATTGCCAGATGTTTTATCAGTATTATCTGTTTTGTTTACAAATTTTATCATATTTATTACTTAAAACCTTATGGCATTCCTTAGTTAAATTCCATATATCCATCTCATGGGTTAGCTTGTGGTCCCCCGGGACTATAAGCACCGTGTAGAGCCTAGGGTGTACTCTCGGGGCGTTACACTCACCTTTTCTACTCGAGGACAATATGGATAGATCTAGTCCCAACCATAAGGCACAGGCTTGGTTAAGGGTCATAGCTTCTGGATTTCCCTGTAAAGTCCTACCAGTCTCCACTAACCCTGTTTCGGAAGGTGGTACTCATTATTTATTACCTCAAGAGATTCTACCAATGTTGAGTTTTTTCATTCTAATACCCATGGACCCAGATAATTATAACTTTGTCATGCCAATCATGTCCAATTAACGTAGGGAGACATGAGGTAAGTTTAGGAAATGGGCATGTAAGGGGTCTTAGCTTTTTGAGATAAGAGGAGACCAATTGTATGGTGGTAATTAGTCTAAGAGAAAGAGTTGGGTGAGTCCTAACTCCTATTCTATGTCTTGTATTCTCTACCCAAATCACTTGAGAGGCAAGTATTTTCTGATTGGAAATGCTTATAAGGCACAAGGTGCCTAATCTCGAGCCAATGGGGCCCAATCCACATCATCTTATCCTTTTTTTTTATAAATTTTATGGTTGGTCACACCATGGTTGTTGTGAAAATGGAAGAATCATTGTCTTGGTTGTGGTCAGTTTGGTCTTATTCAACGGGAATATCCCATAAGGGTTGCCTCTTAGGCAAATAGGATATTGGTTGCTACTTCTCTAGCTCTTGCACCCAAGTATGCTACTTCTATCTTCAACATTGGTCAAGATTGTCTTAGTGTTCTTACTGTTCCTTGGGAGTCTGAGGCATCTTATGATGTCGGTACTAGTATGCTAAAAACTTTTTTCTAAAGTATTTGTGGTGTCTATTGGTAATAAAGGGGTGTTAGTGTATTTTTTTGACTCGGATATGATGGATTTTGATGTCATTCGGTGTAATTGATGAATTGTACTCGTGCTATCTATTATTAGATTGTTGGATTTGAAAACATTATCTTTAGGCATTATAGTGAGTCAGTTATGAAGTGGGAGGATGGTTTCATTCCCTAAGCATTAAGGTAAATGTTATATTCCATCTTAGAGCTCGGAGATTGGCCTTTAAAGAGGTGTTTTTATTATCGTTTGGTCCGGGTTAAAGATTCTAACCCGAAAGGTCTTTCTTTGCATTTGGTTTTAGTGATGAATAAACTTATTAGGGTCCTTTCTGATGACCCTCATGGTGTCTATCTAATGGGGAGGTTGGTTTAGGATTGGTCTTGTTTTAGACACTTGTACAATTTCTATCTTTCTGTATAAAATAGTTCCTGATGGGTTAAAGGATCTTAAGGAAAACTTAAGGGGTCTTTAGATAAAGGTCCCATTTGTTCTAGTGTTTCTTCATGAGGTGTTTCCATGTTTTCATAAGGGAAATAGTTTCTCGGGGAATGGATAGGTTGTCAGAGGGTGACTAAGGAGTTTGGGGTGTCATCCTTGTAGGGTGGACCTTGTATGTCTATTACATTCTTTATAAGGTACTTTGATAGTACTAAATGGTGGTTGGTAGATTTTAGGCTTAAACCTAGATGCTTGAACTTGGTAAATGGAGCATGTTAGCTTAAGGATAGCAATGTAAGAGTTATGGAGGTAAACTAGCAGATTGAATAAGGTTAATAATTTGGGAAATATAATAGTAGGAGAGTTGTGTCATATAGGCTGGGAGCTTAGGTTGAACGGAGGGATTGGGGATCTAGTCATTCGACAGGTTAGATCGTGAAGCTTGCACGTGTCTTTGTCCCAATACTTATACTTTATTGTTGGCATGTAATTAATTATAAAATTCATAATTTTAAATATGGGTTTTGGTACAATTGAGGGATTTGACATGATTACTCATTTAGTTGATTTTCCATTGATTATGATGCATTATTCATGCTTATTTATGTTTATGAACATTGTGGAATGTATAGGAATGTTAAATGGATTTTGGGGTACTAAGGATTCCCTAATTACTTGGTTTTGGTCTTGGAAATTTTATGCCCTCAAAACTCTTTGTGAAATTTCCAACTAATATAAATTTTGTCATATGGTTTGACTATTCTTAAATCTTTTCCTTGCATAGATGGTTAAAGGAACATAAATTTATTTTGATTGAATTCAAATGATTTTTGTAAAGGCCTTGGTGGCCATAATCTAATTTTAAATGGTTTTGGTTTAATTGGAAACCTTGGAGCCAATTTGGTCTCATGGTTTTTGCATATCTATGTTGGGATCTAGGTAGCATTTGGTTGAATGATGTTTTGGGCATAGGAGAACCAAGTATCCCTGGTGTACGTCTTTGATGATACCCATTAAAATGTAGAATTATGTTCGTAAATGTGATAGGATGAAGGTTGGTGGTTAATCTTGAATTTCCTTCTAGCGGTGGACTTCAAGGAAAGGTTGGCTTGCATATTCTAGTGATACTTTTCTCTCTCGGTTAAGAGATTACTCTACTAGTGATAGATGCATTCTTATAGAACTTATGACTAAGGTTTACATCTTCTATTTGCCTTATTTCCTGGATATGATCCTTTACCTTATGTTAAGTTACTCATGGTATGTGTGGTTATGCTTCTTTCAATGTCAATTCTGAGGACTCCTCTTATGGTATGGTTTGATTGGGATGTTCCTTTATTATGGTCTAGGTGGTTGTTTGAAGTACTTCATGCCTATAGTATCGTGTCTTGTCTCTGGGATCTTGCCTAGAGGTATAGATAACTATTGTAATTTGGTTTCTTAAATAACTTATCTTATATTAGGATAATAGCGGCTTAGGACGTATGGTTATGTGTTGAAATTATGAATGTAGAAGCCCCTAAGTGGGGGAGATTTTAGGGTGACTACTAAAAGTTGATGATAGAATGTACTAGATCTTTTGATGGATAGAATATGTTGCGGGTATATAAGTGGTAGGCTTAAATATTATGGTTGGAAGATATACCAAAAGTTGTGTAGGGTACCTGAGAGGTCTGGTAACGCATGGTTTCCTAAATTATTTTCATGGCTTAGAAGTTGTATGATTTTGGGTGTTCTATAGGTTGGGCATTTTGGTTAAAGTGGTTGGACATAGTTTGCCCATGTCTTTTACTTATGGATTCCATAATATAATAGTGATGGAAGCGGAGTAGTGTTTGGGGATAGATGTATGGAGTAGAGCCCGGTGGCCTAATTTAACTCATTTTAGCTCTGGATAGGCTTGAACATGGAGGTAGTGTATAGCTAGACTCAAGCTCTCGTAGTGGTGTGTCTTGGTAAATTCTAAGTTTTATTGGACTTGCCCTTGCATGAGTCCATTTAGACAATATTCTATGAGTTTGCGTTGGGGTGAGGTGTGGATGGTCCTAGGTTGGTTTCTTTAGGTGGTATTGGTATCTCGGGTTCTTTGTTCTTTTAGGGAGGTCCCAATGAGGATCTTGGATTGGTACGTTCGCCGGTTGCGAACAAATAAGGTATGGCTTTGATAAAGGTTCCATGATGGAACTAAAATCTCGAGAAAGCCATTTGGGAGGCGAAAGTAGACATGGAGTTCAAGGATTTGTGTTGGTTCCTTGTTTCAAAAATTCATGCATAAGGTGCGTGTTCTTCAACACATCTTTGGTTTTAAACTTTGCTAAAGGTAGGGAATGGTTTCTCTTGTATTTTTGTTTTCCAACTTAGTTAGAGGTCGGAATGAAGGCGTTGGGGTGTAAATCATGCTTGGGATATGTGATAATTTTTTCATCTTGCTTCGTGTTCTTGTCCTAGACCTCGGTTGGAGAAAAGTTTGATGTGGGTTAATGTGTTACCTCGTGCTTGTTCTTACCCTTACCCGTCATTTGAGGACTAATGATCCTATTGGGGGAGACTATAATACCCCAAAAATTTAAACCTTGCAAATTTTCCTTAGTTTTAAGACTTTATGACTAGGTACGACTCAAGAGCAATAATCATAACCTTGAATATGAGTTAGGAGTTGTCTTGAAGGTTCACTCGTACCTTAGGCAGTATGGTTGGCTTGGCTACTACCTAAGATATGACTCACTAGGGTACGCATCGTATAGGAACATACGAGTGGTGCAAGGCAAGTCATATGGTGCTTGTTTAAGCTGTCTTGTGTAGTCTACCCATGGTACGGTTGGTGGGTACGATTGAGTGTACCACTCGTAACCTTATGTATGAGTTAGAAAGGTATGAGTCATATAGAAACCAGTAGGTAGGGTCTTGGCATGGTCTTGGGTACTAGTTGGGATACCACTCATACCTTAGGATACGAATGGTATTGGTGAGTCGTATCCCTGGACGTGGCCTGTTTTAATTTTAAGTTAGGGGTAGTTCGAACATTTCCTACTTCAAATCCCTTATGTCCTCATGTTATATGACCCTTGGTCACCTCTTATAACACTTAGGAAAGATGGAAACACTCCAAATACTCTCTCAAATTCATTCTTGAAGATTGGAGGCTAGGGTTTCTCAAGTGTTCTTCAAAGGGGCTCAAGAGTCATATTTCTCTTCAGAACCTTCTTGTATAAGGCATTCTCTCTTCCCTTATTGTTATTTTCAATTAAAGGCATGGTTTTATATAATGTTTTTATGATTTCATTGTTGTATGATTTTGGGTTTTCAACTATGATTTAGGGGTTTTGGTTATAAATGCTTGGTTAGGGTTTTCCCATGTTTTAATTATACTTTAATATGCATTAATGGTTGTTTTGGTTAATTGGTTGCACGGGAATGGTTCTCTTGTAATGGATTTTGATTATGGAAATACCATGCCCCTAATCTTTTTGATAAAATGCCTTTAACAATGCTTTCATTATAATATTGGTTTTCAATGGAACATATGCATGGTTTAAACTTGGTAATGGAACCGTAAATGGTATGAACGGTTTAAATTGTTTTAAATAGATTGGAAAGGCCTTGGTATCCATGGTTTTGGTTAATAGGAAATCAAGAAGGGTATGTGGAATCCCTTAAACCTATATATGGTTGGCTATGGACAAATCTTGTAAGTATTGTTGGTATGACGATACCACTAAATGGCCTTGGTTAATAAATTGTAAATAGATTGATTGGTTGATTGGTAATGGTTTTAATTGGGCAATAATGGCAGGATGTGTAGCAAATCCATGGAAGGTGGAGGTCCCAGAGGGACCAAAAATGGAAACTCATATTTGCCGATGTGAGGTTTGGTCTTGGTGACCATATGCATGATGTCACACTATATTTGGGGGATGTACTAGTCATTCAGGTTTTCTTCCTTGGTCGTGCAGCTACACGCACTGGGGCCCTTTTAGCAGGGGGAGTTGAACCCATATAGCATGTGGGTGGTTTAGGACGGCAAAGCTACGCAGCGTAGGTAAAGGTTTTAAATGCATTCTATACCCGATTCCTCTTCCCGGCTTGGAGATAGATATATGTACGGTGGTATGCATTATGGATGGTTTTACTTGGTTTTATAAATGACATTATTTTATCCTTATTCCTGTGTGCATGCTAATGTTCACCCACTAACCCATCTTCGAGCGCTGTATACCCACGCTATACAGGGACCGACCATTCTACTTCTCCTGCTTTGTGATCATATTTGGGGACCGTAGATGTTGTATTAAAGTGGTGAGCTTCCATAATTCATAGGCATTTATTTCATGTCATGGCTTACTTTACTTTTTTCTTGTCTTTCATAGACTTTGATTTTTAGTTATGGTTAGGGGCATGCCCTGACTAGGTACCCTTTGGTTGGTCTATATGCTTTGTATGGACAACTGTGGACTTGGGTATGGTATGGATTGGTTACGTTTTATATTTATATATATATACATTGGCTTATTATCATTGTATTGTCTTATGGTTTCTGCATTGGTTTGGGTTAGTTATTAGGATGTAGACTTGGTTAGGTTGGTCTCGAATATAGACTTATCCCAGAGTCACCACATGGTTGGATGCACTATCTTGTTACATGTTTAGACTTTAGTTGACTTAAGATATGCGTTTGGAGGTTGGATTGGCAATGGGTACAGTTCATAGTCCTGTTTGTGCTTGGGATTCCCCATTACAACAAGGCCCTAATTTGGGTCGTGTTAGTTTTCTTTGTTTTGATTGCTTTCTTTATGGGTTCACATGTTAGGATCCCACCTAGATTATTGCTACTTACTCCAAAAGTGGAGTAGTGACTAGGAAAAAATAATCACAATAGTAATTTGAAGTTTATCTATCGATCCACTCAGATAGGTATTATCTAAGTAAGATGGTTAACTATCATCTAATAACTAAAGACTCAAAAGGTAATAGATAACTGGGATCCAGGTTAAAGTTTAGTAAGGCAACATCATAAGACTCAAAAGGTAAAGGGTGAAATCCGTCAGCGAGTCCAAAAGACTGTTGGTTGTATGTAACTTATCAGATTTTGCATGCAAGGCATTGGAATTGTTCAAAGTGCACGATAAGTCTACTGAGTAGAGAAGCCAAGGGAAACAAAAGCCTAGTGTTTGTCTTAGATTGCTTACAACCAAAAGCAACCAATTCTTCTCCTTTTTCTATTTCAACAAATCCCTCCTTTTACTTTCCCACTTTTCCTAGAGGTCTCAACAAGTTTGAGAAAAATTTCTAGCCTATTTTCTATGGGATCGACCCCCACCTAGTTGGGTTACTATATTTGACAGCGACTATTTTTTTTCTAAGGAGGGGTAGTTTAGGCGTTATCAGTATCCTAACAGGTACTTGGACCATTAATGACCGATGAGAGTATGGGCTATTTTGTAATTTTATGAAGATGAAACCCTCAGTAATCCAAGATATAGAGTTTGAGGATAATTTGAGTTCTTAATAGATTGTCATGAACATCTTCACAAAATAGGTGTTGTTGAAAACTAAGGGGTGGAGTTTGTTTTCTTTTAGTGTAGTATGAAGCTAAGCAATGGTTAAATTTTATAATGTCTTCCTTGAAAAATATGTTCCACACATTTCTCATGACTAGAAGAAGGATGAGTTTCTATGGTTTGAGCAATGTAACATGTCTGTGACAGCCTATATGGCCAAGTTTTATGCATGTCCCGCTATGCACTATAGTTGATTACCTTAGAGGAGGAGCGAATTAGGTATTTCATGAAAAGTTTGAATTCAGGGATTCAATTGACATTACAGTTGATTACCTTAATGGAGAAATAGATCAAGTATTTTGTAAAGGGTTTGAATTTAAGATTCAGTTGGCTACCTTATCAGTGGAAGTGATTGGAAAGTTTTACTAAGATATTTTTGAGTTTTCCAAAAATGCTAAAACACTTGAGAAATAGGGAGAGCTAAAGGCAGAAGAGAAAAAAGCTCGGACCTGGGCCAATTCAATGGTACTTTCTCAAAAGGGTGTGGTTCTTTTAAGCCCTACCATTTAGCTATGCCAGTGTTTGCAGAGGACTCATCTGGGGTCTCCCCAAGTCGACAACTATACACTTTCATCCTCTATAGTTCATAGGGATTTTGAGGCCCAAATTTTTCAAGACTGGGGGTTTGGGACACGTTAAAAAGAATTGCCCTAACTTCTTATCTGCAGGTTAGATGACTCAGCGACCAACTTTTACTACTCTAGTTCTAATAGGTCAAGGTAGTAAGGAAAATAGTTAGAGTCATCCACAATGTGGGTGTGATGGCCAATCTAAGGATGGAAACCAAGCCATTGAGGTAGAGGACAAATTGGTATAAATAGATTTTAAAGTGGTAGAGGTGCTGATCAGGTTGGTGGAAAGGCACATCTTTATACAGTTCTAGCTTATCCTGAGGTGGAAGCTTCTTATGCGGTGATCATAGGTACTATTCTTGTTTGTGAACATATGGCTTTTGTATTATTTGATGTTGATTCCATCTATTCAAATGTATCTGTGAAATCTGTTATGTGTTAGGAATTAGACAGTGAATATCTTGATGCTCCTATATATGTGTCTACACTGCCTGTTTAATAAGGTAATCATTCATAACAAATATCCCTCACCTAGAATAAATGATTTGCATAACAACCTAATTTTTTGGTGATTCTTATGAAATATTTATTTTTATGTGATTTAACTATTTTACCTCTCCCCATGATTGTTTTGTGGTATTTCTGGATGTGGGGATGATTGGCATGGTTTTTTATGCATTTTGGCGTGATTCATGTGAAATTGGGGTTTTTGGTGGCTTTTAGAGCCTTATAGTTGACTTCTATCAACATTAATTGATTTATACATCGGATGGTAAAACAGACTGTATCAATAGATCTGAAACATCAAATTTTGGTTGGTAACATGGTTGGTATGGTTTTATGGCTTTTAAATCTTATTTCAACCTTTGATTTGAAAAATTGTAAAGTTAGATTTTGGGGTTCAAATTTATGAAAATGAAGTTTTTTTGAAAATCTAATATCTCTATTATGTCTGGAGCGTCAAATTTGATAAGGCAGCATATTTTGTTTGCATTCAAGGGATTCCAAATGAATCCCAAGGGGTTCGCGAAGTCTTGGACCCTATATATACCCATATTTTTCCTTTTTCTATTTTTAAGCCTTGAATCTTAGGGCTTCACACTTTTGAGCAACTTCTTCCATTTCTAAGCTTCGGTAAGCTTCTAAACACCTATTTCAACTACTTTACTCTAATATTATCATCTAATTCTTGTTTTAATACGGATTAAAGTGGAATATTGGGAATTTTGGCCTGGAAGGCCTAAAACTTGTATTTCTTTGATTCATACCATATTTTCAATCCATTTTCACTTGTCTAAGTTTCTAATTTGATAATTATACGATTTCTCTCAATTTCATCTTAAAAACAACTTCAAATTCTTGATTTCAAAAAGGATTTTTGGGGATTTTGCAGGTAAAGCTTAAACATGGTTTGTCTTCAATTTAAACCTCGTTTTTAACTCATTTTGCTTGATTTTTCAGTTGTAGATTCCTAAGAATATGGATAAAATTTTTCAAAGATAAAATTATGATTTTGTCCTTTTTTTTTTGGAAACTCGTTTTGGGGTTCGTTTTGACCCCAACTTGAAGATAGGCAATATGGGTATTGTTGGATTTTTTTTTATGCATAGATTCTATATTTTCATATTTTTGTTGATACCGAGTCCGTTTTAAGGAGTAAGGCTTTGGAGTGAAGGCTTGCAGACCAACTCAACATTCAAGGTAGGTTATGGCTTAACTTTCTTCAGACTGGGTTGGGTAGTGAATGTTGATATAAATTCATGTTAAGGGTGTGGTAAATATTCATGAAAATGGATTTATTATCGTATTGTGCCCGTGTGGGTGCTAATATAATGATGTTATTTGATGGTCTTGGTATACTATTTGATATGTGTGACCGTGTGGGGTTCTATATGATATTGTTGGTCTTGTGTACATGAAATTAGTTATGTCTTGATTCATGAAAAGTCTAATGTGGTATGAATGGTGTATTCTTATATGTTTCATTCTATTGGTGTATGGTTTATGATGAAATTCATGGATGGCTGAAAACATTGAGTGGATTGTTGAATCACTTGGTTGGTATATTAGTTAGACATGAAAATACTCATTCTAGTTGGTTGTGAGCATTACATCCTCATATCATATACACTTATGAAACATTGGTACGACCATGGAAATACTAAAAACACTGGTTTTCTCTGACAAAAAATATGACATTTTTAAAATATTCTACCAAAGGATATGCTAGAAAAGAGATGGATACGAATTGGATTGGATTGTATATGGGTTGACGAACCCCTTATGGGTCTTACACTGGAAGATTTAGCTCTGTAGGTGTATACGGAGGTTGTGCGACAACCTCATGCATCACATAATCATTATCATCATTACCATCATCATCATCAACTTTATTGCATTTGTGTTACATTATGCCTTTATATATGTTTTATATCTCTCTTGATGTATACTTTCCTATGTGTAATCCCTTCCCTAGTACTTGTATGTGAGATATTGGTTTACTTGAATTCCTTCCTCATATTTGCTATGATGTATGCAAATATTATAGAACTGTTAGTGGAAACGATATGGGCTACCACTGTGGGATTTTTTTGACTGCATGTAACAAATCTTTAGTATGTATTTTGTATGCTTTATATTATACTTTGCTCAATCGGCCTATGATACCTACTGAGTACAAATGGATTGTACTCACCTCTATTGCACCCTTATGGTGTAGATCCTAGTTTGAGTACACCTCACGGTGGTTGATTTGGGCTATCTTTGGAGTTATTCAAAGTAGCAATTGGATTCTTGCTTTCGGAGTTGACTACTACCTTTCTTTATTTAGACCATATCTTTATTCATATTCAGAGATAGAGTATTCCTATTTTAGATATCTTATGTATTTTATTTGAATTTGTACTAGTGATGTTTTTACACTATGACACCAGATTTTAAAATTATAGTATTATCGGTCATTTCGTTCTGTTTTACTATATTATGTGGTTCTACTTTATTCTAGAAGCCTTACTTGGGTTATTGCTATTATTTTCCCTTTTGTATCAATTTTTTTGGTAGGCTTACTTATCAAGGTTCGCCACGATAAGTGACATCATGACCCTTGAAATTTTAGGTCATGACAAATTGGTATCAGAGCAGCCAGGTTCATTGGTCTCAACAGTGTAAGAATGAGGCGTCTAACAGAGTCTTATGGATCGTACGTAGTCGTCCGTACTTTGAGAGGCTCTAAGATGTCTATAGGAAATTTCCATTATTTTGTTTCTTATAGTGGAGATTTCCTTCATACCTTGTGTTCTAAGTCATATTTCACTCTTTTTTGTGCAGATGGTAATGACTAGATCTCGTGAAGTTAGAGATGTTGAGCCTTCATCCAAAGAGAGATCCTAGTCTAAAGGGTTAGTTGTGAGTCATGGGC
Source organism: Capsicum annuum (assembly GCF_002878395.1). Classification (NCBI taxonomy): domain Eukaryota; kingdom Viridiplantae; phylum Streptophyta; class Magnoliopsida; order Solanales; family Solanaceae; genus Capsicum; species Capsicum annuum. The sequence goes on along the minus strand of NC_061111.1, from coordinate 97,795,949 downwards.
GGGCTTGAGGTAGTGGACTGGTACTAGTATCTACCCTATCTAGGAGTAGTTCTAGGGGACTCTTCCTGAGTCCCATATGGAGTGTATTGGAGATGTGAGTTCTACTTTGGGCCCTTCAAAATTCTTCTACCCAGTCTTGGAGGGGGGGTTTATTTGCTTGTTAACCCATTTAGAGGATGCTCATTTGAGTATGCCTGTTGTTTCCCCAGCTTTGAGTATTGTAGCTCCATCTGTGCAAGAGTATGCCTATGGTATTCGTCTAGCCCCAAGTATGGATCCTCTAGTAGTACCTACTTCTACTTTTGGCACTCCATAAACTCTGAGTGTGGTCCTTCCTTCAGCTCCTACATCTGAGTATTGTAGGACCTAAAAGGTCAGTTTCTAACTTCCTAATGAACTAGTAATTGAATTGGACGGAAGTTCCTTAGTGCCTAAAGGGAGGTTTATCTCTTATCTTTGAGCCCAAAAGTTGATCTCTAAGGGGTTTTGTATCACCTGATTTGGGTTAAGGATTCTAGTTCTGAGGCCCCCTCTTTGCAATCTTTCCCTGTTGTCATTCATTTTCCTGATGTGTTTCCCAAGGATCTTCCTGGCATTTCTCCCGATAGGGAAATAGACTTTGGGATTGATATCCTACCAGATACCCATCCTATCTCTATTCCTCATTATAGAATGGCTTTGACAGAATTAAAAGAGCTAAATGAGCAATAAAAGGATCTCCTTAATAAGGGCTTTATTTATTTTAGTGTTTCTCCATGGGGTTCTGCCATGATTTTTGTCCATAAAAAATATGAGTCTCTTCGGATATGTATAGATTATCAGTAGTTGAATAAGGTTTTGGTGAAGAATAAGTACCCTCTTCCTAAGATTGATGATCTTTTTTACCAGCTTCAGGGTGCTTGATTCTTTTCTAAGATTGACCTTCGTTCGGGTTATCATCAGTTGAAGATTTGGGAAATTGATATTCCTAAGACTATTTTTCAAACCCGTTATATTCATTACGAATTCTTGGTTATGCCATTTGGTTTGGCTAAGCTCTGACTGCTTTTATGGATCTTATAAATCGAGTATTCAGGCAGTTTTTAAGTTTTTTCGTGATAGTCTTCATTGATGATATTTGGGTGTATTCTAAGAGTGAGAAGGAACGTGTCAATCTCCTCTAAACTATATTACAGACTATTAAGGATCAGACGTTGTATGCAAAATTTTCAAAGTGTGAATTTTGGCTTAATATTGTGACTTTTCTCGGGCAAGTTATTTTTAGTGAGGGGATCATGGTGGATCCACTAAAAGTTGAGGCAGTTAAGAAATGGCCTAGACCCACGACTCCAACCGACATTAGGAGCTTTTTGGGCTTGGTTGGGTATCATAGGAGGTTTGTTGAGAGTTTCTCTTTTATAGTCGCTCCATTGACAAAATTGACTCAGAAGAACCTTAATTTCTTATGGTCGGATTCTTGTGAAGGTAGTTTTGAGAAGTTGAATGATAAGTTGGCTTTTACGCTAATTTTGACCCTACCCGAAGGTACGATGGTTTTGTTCTTTATTGTGATGTGTCTTGTGTGGGACTGGGTATGGTAGGGTTGTGTCCTAGTCTTTTAGAAAACTTAATATTCATGAGAAGAATAATCCGACTTATGACTTAGAGTTAGCAGCCATAGTTTTTTATTTGAAGAATTGGTGCCATTATTTATATGGGGTGCATGTGGACATTTATTCAGATCATAAGAGTTTGCAATGTGTGTTTACTCAAAAGAATTTGAATTTTAGGTAGAGGAAGTGGCTTGAATTGCTTAAGTATTATGGTATGAGTCCCCACTACCATCCAGGTAAAGCTAATGTGGTTGTTGATGCTCTTAGCAGGTTGTCCATGGGAAGCTTATGTCATATGGATAAGAAGAGGAGATTGGTGAAGGATATTCACTGGTTAGCTAACTTGGGAGTTTGTCTCTTAGATTCTGAGGATGGGGGGTAATTATTCAAGAGGTGGTTAAGTCATCTCGTGGTGCTGAGGTAAAAGAGAAATAGGTTTTGGATCTTATACTTAAGCAGATTAAGGATGATGTGGGTCAGCAAAAGGTTATGTCTTTTGAGATTGGGGGTGATGGTATCTTGGGGTATCAAGGTAGTTGTCTGTTTCTGATATTAATATGCTACGAGAGAGAATTTTGACCGAGGCTTATGAGTCGTGGTACACAATTCATCCGGGTTCGATGAAGATGTATAATGACTTGAAGGAGTTTTATTGGTGGAATAGCATAAAGTGAGATGTGGTAAATTTCATGGCTAAGTGCATGGTCTGTCAATAGGTTAAGATAGAACACTTGAGGCCTGGTGACATATCTCAAGAGATAGAGTTGCCCTTGTGAAAGTGAGAGGTCATTAATATGAACTTTATTACGAGTTTTCTGTAGTCTCGGAATCAGTATGATTCGATTTGGGTCATTATGGATAGGATAACTAAGTCTGCTCACTTCTTGCCTGTGAGGACTAACTTCTCTGGAGATGATTATGCTAAGTTACTTATTCAGGAGATTGTCAAGCTGGATGGAGCATTGATTTCCATCATTTTAGACTGAGGTACATAATTCTCTTCTCATTTTTGGCGTTCATTTTAGAAAGGTTTGGGGACCAAGGTGAACCTTAGCACCATTTTTCATCCTCAAATGAATGAACAAGCGAAAAAGACTATTCAGACTTTGGGTAATATGCTAAGGATTTGTGTGATTGATTTTGGAGGTAGTTGGGTTGATCACTTGCCTCTTATTGAGTTTGTGTATAACAATAGTTACCATTTGAGTATTCAGATGGCTCTTTTTGGGGCTCCATATGATATGAGGTATAGGTCTCCTATTGGGTTATTCGAGGTTGGTGAGACTAGGTTGTTTGGTCTAGATTTGGTTCACCAAGCCATGGAAAAGGTAAACATGATTAGAGAAAGACTACTAAGAGTCACCAAAAGTCTTATGCAAATGTGAGGAAAGAGAGTTGGAGTTTAAAGTAGGTGATTAGGTGTTCTTGAAAGTCAATCCTATGAAAGAAGTAACAAGGTTTGGGAAGAAATAAAGCTCAGTCCCCATTATGTTGGTTCGTATCAAATGTTTAAGAGAGTTAGGAATGTTTCCTATGAGTTGGATTTTCCTCGAATTTGTGTTCTATTCATCCGATTTTCCATGTGTCAATGTTGAAGAAATGTGTAGATGATCCTTCTTTTACTGTCCCTATGGAAAATGTTGGTATTTCAAATTTCTTATCTTATGAAAAAGTCCTGATTGAGATCTTGGATAGGCAAGTCCATAGGTTAAGGACTAAGGATGTGGCTTTGGTGAAAGTCTTTTGGAGGAATCAAAAGGTGGAAGAAGCTACTTGGGAAGCTTAAAAGGACATGAGATTCAAATATTTGTTCCTATTCCTCGCTTGGATGAAAATGCTTGAGGTATAACTCTGTTCTCTTTCTTGTGGCCTTTTGAATATGTTATTTGGGTATGTGTGCATTCTTTCTTGTTTTCGTGCTAATAGGTGCCTTAATTACTCATTTGGGGAGGAATGATCCTAGGGAGTTAATATAATACCCTAGGTTTTGGACTCTAAAATTTTTTATGTGATTATGCTCACTATCCAAAGTACGACTCAAGTGATGAGTCATAGGCCATCTTCATGAGTTGTATAGTTTCAATCATAGCCAAACTAGTAAAGTGGCCTAATATTTCTATTTAGATCACGACTTGGCCCTCATGAGTCGTAAGGTGTGACTCGTGACCATTCCATGAAGCTAGCCCTGAGTTTCTGCTTAGCTATGAGTCATAGTGGCAACTCATGATCAGTGACCACGAGTCGTTACCTGACCCGTTGCTACTGGAAACAGTTTTCTGCACATTTTAAGTGGGTTTATTTTGGTCTTTCCTTCAACCACATTATTTTCCATGACTTAAAACACCCTAAAGGATACCATAATTTTTAATTTCTCAATCATAAACATCATTCTCTCTTCTCAAACTTCTAAAGCAAGGAAAAGGCTAGGGTTTCTATGGATTAAGCACCTAGGATTCAATCAATGGTCTTCTCTAAATTTCTTCAACATCTAGGCATGTATCTCTTCCCTAAATTGATTTTTATGCAAGCATGTGTTTAATTATTGTTCATATGGATTGAGTTGTTGGTTTTCAATGTGGGTTGAGGGATTTCAAATGGTTATGGTGTAAATTGGTTTTCCATGATTTTGAATTGGTTATTTATGGTTATTCTCATGGTTTTGAACTCAATATATGCATAGGTATGGGAATTGGAAAGGGTAACATGGTTTCCCCAAATTTTATGATTTAATGATTTGGAATTAGCTTTACCCTCAACCCAAATTATGAAATTGGTTTTAAACATGGAAATACGCACGGTTTAACTAACTTCTGGAACCTTGCATTTCATAAAAGTTTAGAACTTAAAGTGGTTTTTGTAAGGCCATGGTGGCTATGGATTGATTTTAATTGGAAACTTTGGAGTCAAATTTGGATATTTGGTTTTGGAATGGCACAATGGAATTGGCTTGCAAGCTTAACTTTATTTGGTATGACGATACCAATGGTAAATTCTTAATTAAAAGACTCCTTAGTTAATGGATAGGAATGGATAAATGATTTTAATTTAAGATTAAAGGGGGTTATGTAGATTGCCATAAAAGGTGGAAGTCTCGGTGGACAGATACTGGAAACCACATTTACTGATGTGGGGGTCTTTATGACCGTGTGCATAGTTCATGCTTTATCTATATTTTGGAATGGTTGGGGTGATGGATTCCTTGGCACTTTCTTGGATTTTTTCATAGTTCGTACGGCTAAAATGCATTGGGACTCTTTCAGCCGCGAGAGTTGAACCCATATAACCCGTAGGTGCCCTTAGGGTTAGAGCTACATAGTCTAGGTTAATAATTTTAAAATTCATGCTTAAACCTTGTTCCCTATCCCAGTATTTTATATACATGTATATATATATGGTTTTTGAATGGTTTTGAGCTGATTTGATTATGGCATTATTTTATCCTTTCCTTGAATTATATGTTACTGCTCATCCCACTAATCACCCATGGACGCTGCCTCATTTCATAATGTAGGTTCCTAGGAGTTTTTCGATTACTTTGTGCAGAGTTAGGTGGTTTTGGTTCATCCATTAGTTAGGCTGAAGTAGTAAGCATCCTTCTTTCGGAAGGCCTGTTACTTTTTGGTTTCATTATATTGTCTTAGACTATCACTTTTGGATCCTTTCGACTATAGTCGGGGGCATGTCCCGACCTAGGATGATGTTTGATTTTTTTAGAGGCTTTTGTGGACAAAGCTTTGGCGGTTATCGTATATTGACTCTTAGTTCCTATTGAGTTATCTATCTATCTTTCACATTATGTTTGGGTGCTTTTGCTATTATACTTATTATGCTCAGGTGACTAGTAAAAGGGGGTGGTCCCCGATCCTCGGTGGGCTTGAGATACCCGCTGTGACTAGGCCTGAGGTTAAGTCCTGAAAATCTTGGTATCAGAGCATAGGTTTAGGAACGTTGGGTGTCCATAAAGTTGTGTAGAGTGGAGTCCCTTTTATGGGTGTGTAGCATGCTACATTTATAAGGGGAAGGCTATAAGGCATTTAGGAATGTTTTCCTTTCTTGTGTTCTATTTTAGGCGACAAAGTTTGGTATTTTGAAATTCCTCTAATCTCTAATTTACTCGCATTTCAGATCATGCCTCTCCAAAGATCTAATGCTCATAAAAACTCCTCAGGAACCTCTATCCTGCCTGAGGATGATGTGAATGGAACTTGCCCTGTCTATGAAGTGCAGACTCGATTTAGAGTCCTTGCTCCTGATTGTACTACCTCACGTGGAGTTCCACTACTCCCCTCTAGTCCTCTTCGGGCTTCCCAGGCTGGTGATACTCATGATCAACCACCTCAGGGGATATCTCTAATACAGAGTTTTATTGGTCCACTTATTTACTTACTCAATTAGTAACTTCCCAGTTTCGTCAGTCGAATCGTGTTAGTTCTGTTGCTCCTTCGTCTGAGGTCACTCGGGTTGGTTAGTTCATGAGGTTAAATCCCCCAACCTTTATAGGATCTAAGGTTGAGGAGGATCCTCAAGAGTTTGTTAATGAAATGGATAAGATATTCAAGGTGATACATACTACTGATTCTGAGGGTGTGGTGTTTGTTGCATACCAGTTAAAGGATGTAGCTTATTAGTGGTATGAGGAGTGAGAGCAGTTAAGAGGTGATGATGCAAAGCCAGCTTTATGGAATGAGTTTTTGGGTGCCTTTCTTGATCATTTATTTCCTCAGGAGTTGAGGAAAGCTAAGGCTGAGGAGTTTATGAATCTAAAACAAAAGAAGATGAGTGTAAAGGAGTATGCTTTGAAATTTCAGCAGTTGTCTCATTGTCTTACACAGTGGTATCTTTTATAAGGGCGGAGATGAGAAAATTTACTTATGGGTTATCCCATGACTTAGTATTAGAGTGTAAGGCTGCTATGTTAAACAATGACATGGATATCTCCAGGCTTATGGTTTATATGTAGCATGTAAAGAATGAAAAAGAGATAGGTGGAGATGAAGAAAAGGCAAAATAAGAAGTTTAGGTATTCAGAGCAGGGTGCAAATCAACAAAATAGTGGAAGAGATGGCAGAGAGTGGACCAAGAACAAAACTTGGGGAAATTTTGGTTCATATTCTTTGGGTAGTACTCCAACCCTAAGTTGTTTGGTGATCGTTATTTTCAGACTAGTAGTGGTTCTAAGGCACAGGGTGCCCAATCTCAGGCTAGTGGATCTTAGTTAACCCAACCATATCCTCATTGTAGATTTTGTGGACATTTTCATCTTGATTATTGTGATGAAAAAAGGAACTTGTGCTTCAATTGTGGTCATCCTAGACATATGCAAAGGAATTTCCCACTGGCGCTAATAAGGTTTTGGTCGCCATTTCTTTAACTCCAGCACCAAAGGGTGCTACTTCAAGTATCGACACTGGCCAAATTGTCTCTATGCTCTTGCTAGTAATTGAATGGGTGGGAAGTTCCTTAGTACTTAAAGAGAGGTTTATCTCTTATCTTAAAGACTAAAAGTTGATCTCTAAGGGGTGTTTCTATCACCTAGTTCGAGCTAAGAATTCTAGTTATGAGGGGCCCTCTTTGCAATTATTCCCTGTTCTTAATGAGTTTCCTGAAGTGTTTCCTTCGAGTTTCGCCCATGAAGGGTGTGATATGGTTTTAGGAGAGGGGTAATCTTAGCCTTAGGTATATTAGCCCATTTGAGATTTATCAAACTGTTGGTGACGTGTCTCATGAGTTGGCATTGCCCTATATTTATCAGTTGTTCATCCAATTTTGCATGTTATCATGCTTCGCCATTACATTTTGAATGAGTTTCATGTCATTCGTTAGGAGTCAGTTCAGTTAGATGAGAAATTGTCTTTTGTTTAGGAGCCTGTCTTCATCCTGGTTAGAAATGTTAGGTGATTTCGTTCTTCAGTTATTCTAGTGGAATCACCGACCTGTAGATGAGGCTACTTGAGAGGTCGAGTCTGATATGCAAGGTTCCTACCCCTATCTCTTTGTTGGTTCAGGTATTTCTTTGGCTTTTAGTTTGAGAATGAACTAGATTTTTAATGGTAGATGATGTAACAACCTAATTTTTTGGTGATTTTTGTGAAATATTTATTTCTATATAATTTGACCATTTTACCCCTCCCAGTGGTTGCTTTGAGCTATTTTTGGGGCATGAAGATGATTGATATAGTTCCCAATGCAAGTTGATGTGATTTATGTGAAATTGTGATTTTTAGTGGCTTTGAGAGCCTTATAGTTAACTTTGGTCAATATTTATTGATATGTCTATCGAATGGCAAAATGAACTGCACTGGCAGATCCGGAACATCAATTTTAGGTTGGTAACATGATTGGTATGGTTTTATAGCTTTTAAATCTCATTTCGACCCTCAATTCGAAAAGTTGTGAAATTGAGTTTCGGGGGTCAACATTTTGAAGATGACATTTTTTTGAAAATCTGATATTTCCATTGAGTCCAAATTTTTGAATTTGATAGAGTATCATATTTCATTTGCATTCATGGGATTTTGGATGAAACTTGAGGGATCCGCGAAGACTTGAACCTTATATATACCCACGTTTCACCCTTTTCCCCTATTTTTGAGACTTAGAGCTTAGGGTTTCACACTTTTGAGCAATTTCTTCCATTTCTAAGCTTGGGTAAGCTTCTAAACGTCTATTTCAACTACTTTACTCCAATTTTACCATCTAATAATGCAGATTAAAGTTAAAAATTGGGGATTTTGGTATAGAAGGCCTAAAGCTTGTATTTCTTCTATCCAAACCCATTTTCACTTGGGTAAGATTCTAATCTTATAATTATCAGTTTTCTCTCAATTTCATCTTCAAAAGAACTTCATATTCTTGATTTCAAAAAGAATTTTTGAGAATTTTCTCGATAAAGCTTAAACATGATTTTTCTTCAATTTGGATCTTGTTTTTAACTCTTTTTTGCTTGGATTTTCATTTGTATACTCCTAAAAATATGGGGGACATATTTCGAATATAAAATTATGATTTTGCTTTTTTTCTTCAAGAACTCATTTTGGGGGTCCATTTTGACCCCAACATGAAAATGGGCAATATGGGTACCGCTGGCTTTCTTTTAATGCATAGATTCTATATTTCCAAGTTTTTGTTGATTTTGGGTCTATTCGGGAGGAGTAAGGCTTTTGAGTGAAGTCTTGCAAATCAATTTTTGGTATTCGAGGTAGGTTATGACTTAACTTTCTTCAAACTAGGCTAGGTAGTGAATGTTGATACAAAATCATGTTAATGGTATAGGGACTAATCGTGAAAATGGATTTATTATCGTGTTGTGCCTGTGTGGAGGCCTATATAATGATGTGATTTGATGGTCTTGGTATATTATTTGTTATGTGTGATGGTGTGGTGTGCTATATGATATTGTTAGCCTTGTGTACATGAAATTAGTTGTGTCTTGATTAATGAAAAAGCCTAATGTGGTATCAATGGTGTATTTTTATATGTTTTATTCTGTTCGCATACGGTTTATGATGAAATTCATGGATGGTTGGAAACATTGAGTAGATTGTTGGCTCACTTGGATGGACTTGGAAATACCCATTCTAGTTAGTTGTGAGCATTATATCCTCATATCATATGCATTCATAAAACATTGGTACCACCATGGAAATACTGCAAATACTAAAATACTAGCTTTTTCTGACAGAAAATATGATATCTTTAAAACCCTCTACCGAAAGATATGTCAGAGAGAAGATATAGATATGGATCGGGTATGGATTGTATATGGGTTGACGAATCTCCCATGGGTCCTATGTCGGAACGCTTTAGCTCCATAGGTATCTACGGAGGTTGTGCAACAACCTCATATATCACATCATCATTGCATCATTACCATCATTATCATCATTTTCTTCATTGCATTTGTGTTACATTGTGCCTTTATTTGTGTTTTATTATCTGTCTTGATGTATACTTGTCTATGTTTAATACCTTCCCTAGTACTTGTTTGTGTGATATTGGTTTACTTATATTCCTTCCTCGTATTAGCTATGATATATATGAATATTATATAATTTTTAGTGGAAATGGTTAGGGCTATCATTGTGGGAAATTTTCTGATTGTAGGTGACATGCCCTTAGTATGTATTTGTATGCTTTATTTTCTACTTTGCTCAGTCGACCTATGATATTTACTGAGTACAAGTAGACTGTACTCACCCTTACTGTGCCCTTTCGGTGCAAATCCTGGTTCGACTGTACCTCATAGTGGTTAATTTAGGCTACTTTTGAAGCTATTCAAGGTAGCAGTTGGATTCCTACTTTTGGAGTTGACTGCATCTTTATTTATTTAAACTGTGTATGTAATCGTATTTTGAGACAGAGTATTCCTATTTTGGATATCTTATGTATTTGATCTTGAGTTGTACTAGTGATGTTCTTACATTGTGACATCAGGTTTTAGGATTATGGTATTGTTTGTTATGCATTTTTGGTTTACTATATTATGTGGTTCGGCTTCATTCTTGAAGCCTTACTTGGGTTATTGCTATTATTTTCCCTTTGGTATCAGTTTGTGTGATAGGCTTACTTGTCAAAGTTCACCGCGACAAGTGCCAGCATGACCCTTGAATTTTTGGGTTGTGATAATATTTTTGTCTAGTTACAACGAGTTGTAGTGTTCTCTAAGATTGATTTGAGGGTGTGTTATCATCAGTTAAAAATCAAGACAGGGTACATCACTGCTTTCTTAACTCATTACGGGCACTATAAGTTTTGGGTTATGTCTTTTGGCTTTACTAATTCCCAGTTGCTTTCATGATCTTGATGAATAGAGTGTTTAAATTATTTTTGGATTAGTTCGTTATTGTGTTTATTAATGACATACTTGTTTATTTTAAAAGGAAGAAAGAGCATGAAGCTCATCTGGGTACTATACAAAAGTTGTTGAAGGAGAAACAATTGTACAATATGTACTCAGTGCAAATTCTAGATTTCTTCAGTTTTTTCTTAGGGAACATGGTTTCTAAGGAAGGGGTTATGATGGACCTACAAAAGGTTAAAGCTATGAAAAAGTGGGTCAGATAGACAAATGGATGTCCATAATTTTATGGGATTGGCCAATTACTATCGCCAATTTACTAAGTAGTTTGTTGCCATTGCTTCATATATGACCTACTTGACTCAGAAGAAGGTACTGTTTGAATGGGATATCTGGTGTGAGAAGTCTTTTCAAAAGCTCAAAACTATGTTGACTTCAGCTCCAGTCTTAACCCTGCCTATCAAGGATAAGGATTTTATTGTATTTTGTGATGCCCCACATTTGGGTTTAGGAATTGTGTTGATGCAGGATCGAAATATGATTGCTTATTTGTCCATACAACTAAATTTCAATGAGAAGAACTACCCTACACATGACTTGGGATTAGAAGTTGTAGTGTTCACTTTAAAATTTTGGAGGCACTATCTATACGGGGTGAATTTTGAAGTGTTCACATACCATTGTAGCCTTCAATATGTGTGCATTGAGAAGGAATTGAATTTGAGACAGAGGACATAGATAGAGCTGATTAAAGACTATGACATCTCAATCCTGTATCACCCAAGTAAATCTAATTTAGTGGTGAATACACTAAGCAGAAAACTAGTAGGTATGGGGAGTTTAGCATTTTTGGAGGTGTCCAGACGCCCATTAGCGAGAAACAACAATATTTGGCTAATGATTTTTTGAGATAGTAAGAAAATAGAGATGGAAATATGTTGGCAAATGTGGATCTAAGTCCACATTCTATGCCCAAATTAAGAGAAGAAGTTTGAAGATAAAAATTGAACAACCTCTAAGAAAAAGTGTTACAAGGGAAGATGAAGAAGGCCATTCTGAATGATGAAGGGACCTTGGGAATTTGAGATCAATTTTGCATACCTCGGGTAGATAACTTAATTACAACCATTCAAGAAGAGGCCCATAATTCCAAGTACTCCATTCACTCAAGTGCCAACAAAATGTTTAGATACTTGATACAATACTATTGGTGGTGAAGGATGAAGCGTAACATTGTGTATTTTATAGTGAAATACAAAATATACCAGCAAGTCAAGTACAAACATCAAAATCCTAGTAGTACCTTTCAGCGGATACCAATTCTTGAATGGAAATGGGAATGGATAATGATGAATTTCATGGTTGGCCTACTAAAATCCTTGAGGATATCCATTTCAATTAGAGTTATTATTGATCCGTTAACTAACTCGCTCACTTTATTCCAATAAGAGTTGACTATAATGCAACCAAGTTGGATAAGATTTATATAGAGGAAATTATAAGGCTACATGGGGTACCAATGGCCATTGTGTCAGGCCGGGGTGCTCAGTTCACTTCTGATTTTTGGGAAAGGTTTCAGTCTGAATTGGGTTTAATATTGAACCTGAGCATAGATTTTTATCCACATACCAACGATCAACCAAAATAGGCTATCCAAGTGTTTGAAGTTATGCTTCAGGCTTGTATTTTGGATTTTAAGGGTTAGTGGTACTAATACTTACTGTTTTGTGAATTTGCCTATAACAATAGCTATCACACTAGTATTGACATGGCCCCCTTTGAGGCCTTATATGGTAGACAATGTAGGTCCCCGATAGGGTGGCTTGATGCCTTTGAGCCTTGGGGCACTGACATGCTCAAGGACTCTATGGAAAAAGTGAGATCCATATAGGAGAGATCATAGCGGGTCAAAGTCGATAGAAAGAATACACAGACAAAAAGATAAGAGGTAAAAAGTTTAAAAAAAGTAAGAAGGTACTTTTGAAGGTGTCACCCATGAAGGGTGTAATGCGATTAGGCAAGAAAGGCATATTGAGCCCAAGTTACCCAAGACCCTTTGAGGTATCAAAGGAAGTCGGGGCGGTAACATATAGTCCGGTATTAACCCTTAATATGTCTAAAGTTCACCTCATATTCTATGTTCCAATGTTAAAGAATACCACGGGGATGGTGACTATATTATTTATTGGGATCTGGATCTATTTTATAAGGGACCGTCCTATGAAAAGAAACCAAATGATATCCTATCTAGAGCAATGTGAAAGTTAAAGATGCAATTTAATCCTTATTTGAAGGTTTAGTAGAGGAATTATACTATTGAGGAAGCTACAAGGGAGGCAATAGCGGGAATGCATAAGCGGTATCCGCACTTATTAAATGATTCAGGTACATTTTATTCCAATTGTTATATTTTTGGGTCATTGTCATTTAGGGACAAACGAGTGGTAAAATAGTATCTAACGTAAGGGTTATACCACATGGTAAGGGACCAGGTCCCTCAAGATCAATTTCAAGCAATAGATATGTAAAGAAACTTAGAGGTGATAGAAATTTAAATACAATGCAAGAACTAAGAACATAAAAGTTTAACGTGGAAACCCAAACTGGGAAAAAACATGGCTCGCCCTCACAAGTTCCAAAATAGTCCGTTATAACTAACCTTTTGATTACAAACTCAACTGTGAACCTAACTCTAGGTTCCTCCTTCTTGCAATACCTCTATTACAACCATACCTTGACACCTCTGCCAAGTTTTCCTTAACAGCTAGTTAAATCTAACCAGCGACAACCTTAAGTAACTCTACCTAAGCACTATTTTCACTAAAGAAAACATTGCTCTTATAGCATTAGTAGTTCAATTACAAATCATTACTCGCTCAAGAACTATTTCAATCTGATCATACATAACTCAGCTATAAACTTAAGCAGTATTGAAATGGGGTTTTGTTGCCTCTCTTTTCTCTCTTTAGAATGTGTAAAAACCAATTGTTGAAGAGGCATATCTTTTCTTTTATAGTTATGTGATGATTAAGGATATAATATCATTGGACCAGTTGTCCAAGTCGGTACAAAATAGCACCTATAAGTTTGTTACAAAAGAGGACAAAACTGTCCATATACCATGTGCCAGTTGTACGGTACTTTGCACGTACAGGGACATGGTCCCTTATAGTTTAGTTGCTCATCATCAAAACTACATCTATCAATTTTCCCTCTTTTTAATGATGACAAACCAAACCATACAGTTTGAGCTTCAGTGCATAATCATCACATTTAATCAGAGTGATTACCACCTGAGGACAAATTTTCCTCCTATCATCATGCTTTCTCTATCGTGCAACATAGGGACCTTGTCCCTTGTTGTATTTTGCAGAAAAAAACTCTTGTTTCTTCCCCCTTTCAATATGCACCTTCATTTAGTGCATTTGCATACTTCCTACTGTCAGTATGCACCATATGAGAACCCATATTTCTTAGCTCATTTCGTGATACCTGGTTCCTGCACATCATACTCCTCATAACTGGTCCTTACATATGAAGTCAATTGTACTCCCCCTTTTTACATAATTAAAAAGAATTAATAGTAAACCAAGAGTAAAATTGGCACAGATTAGTTAACTCATGGCTATTGGGGCAACACAACATGAAAAATATTTTTTACAAGAGAGAACAGGTCAAGCACACAAATTAGAATTCATTCATTTTTAAGCAGTTAAGTACCAATACCATATACCAAAAAAATCAAAAATAACTATCTTTTAAAGGCCACAAAAGAATCAAAGACCAGAAACTGGCACAAAAAAATGACTCATTCGGGCTCAGGTAGAAGGGGCTTTAGGAAGAGTGATTTTAAAACCATGTCTATTTTAGTAGCCTCAGTAGCATGAGCATCCAGAAATTGTTTGATGAACTTCACGTTTAACCTTTGAACCTCACCAAATAATTCTCCAATATTGCCCTTTAGTTTTTAGCTTTGCATTTTCTACTACCAGTACCTCAGTGGCACCAGGTCCTTCTGAGGACAGCTTTTGATTTTGTAGTTTTAGATGCACTATTTTAGTGACTTTGCTACTAGAATAATCCTTAATTTATCCATTTCTTTGGTTAAGCCTTCTTCAGTATTCAATAGTTTAGACACTACTTAGCTCTTCTTTCTCATTAGTTTTTCTCTTCTTGGGACCAGGTCCCTCAGAGATTTTCATTCTTTTCACATCTATGTGTTTTTTTCTTATACCAGGACTGCCAGATTTTGAATCATAAGACTTGGTCTATTCATCAACATAAACTTCTAGTCTTTTCTTTTCAAACTCCCTATTTTTTTAAAAATCATCCTTTTCTCCTACTATTTGCTCTTCCCCACTTACAAAACTTTTTCTTGGAATAATTTCCAAGTAAAAACAAATTTTCAACTACCTAATTTATACTGTTAAATGGATCAGACTTCTTTATAGGAATCTCTTTATCAACTGGATGGGCAAATATAGGGTTTGACTCAGAGGGGATAGGAGACTAGGTTCTTGTAAATTTTCAAAAATTTCTGTACCTTTCAAGTTCTCAGAAGGAATATGTATTTGAGGAGCATTAGAGGATCCTATTTTTTTAAGGAATGGGGAATTTTCTTATTTAGAAGTTTCTTGTTCAATTTGTGAGTCAGATTCTAGATTTAAGCCACCATCCAAATATAACTCAACAAGATTTCATAGACTGGAATAGTTTCACTAAGAATTTTAGAAGAAAGGCTGATGGGTAAGGCATTTTTAAATTCTTTACATTTTCCATAGACTGACAGCTTTTATTTAGATAGAAGAGAAATGTGACTTTTTTAAATAGCAATTTTATGAATTTTTAAGGCACATTATTTTGGTACTAACCTGAGAGATAGGACCAGGTCCCTCTCTTGAGTGAATTCTCAACTTGTGATTGCTTTAATTATTTTCTCTGAAAGTTGTCCCCATGGGTGTAGACCTGCAAAGGCATGATACTGAGTTAGACAAAAATGCACCTACCTTATTAAGGATACCAGTCTCCTAAGCATAGCCAATTTTCAGTGAAAACACTGAATCATAAGATAGATCCAGTTGATTAGATCAATCATGTTTCTGTCTTTTGCCTCTGCACACCTTTCTTATTCCTCAATGTGACCTAAATATATGTCTAAGGATCAGGTCTCATGCTTGACTTTGTTCACACTGCTGAAGCTTCTTCTTCTAAGATGAGTTTCCTAGAGAGCAGGTTCCTAAGGATTTTGACATACCCCTTATTGTCGATCTTCTACTTAGGATGATATTAAAGATTGGTACTTTGAATCATCATATTCTCATCTAAATTCTTCAGCCTTTTGCCTTTTATCTTGAGCAACATTACCCCTCTTTCTCCAATCCACAAGATTCTACTTTTTTCCTCTTCTTTTATATATTTTTTAGAGCTTTCTTACTCAGATAAATAAAGGATCATGTCTCTAAGAGCAATTTCTTACAGTAAGATCCCTTCACCAGAAGTATCTTGAGAGAAAACACAGTCAGACTTCCAAAAATTAAGCCTTGCTCATACATTGTCATAGAACAACTCCTCACTGCAATCCCCTCTCTCAAAACCTAGACCAATGGTCAATTATTTGATTCAGAAATGTACTTAAGACTGAGTTCCCAGTAGAAATACAATGGTGTAATCAGATCCTTCTTAGTCCATCTAGGTAGAGAATTTCTTTTTATATTTCTCAAGGGCTTAAAATCCTTAGGATGTGAATTCTCCTCCTGAATATGTTTGATACCATTTATTTTTGCTCTAATCTAACTTTGATAATTTTTCTTCAGGTGTCCATCTCTTTCACGATGAGTGCACAAGGGTTTATTGAAACACACTAGTTTCTGAACCTTAGGAAATTTCCTGGAATTCTAGTCTATGGACCCAATATGACTCATAGGTATAAGCCATAAGTTAGGGAATGGATGGTAAGTTCCAGTCATATGCTGACCAATGTTAGTTGGTGAGATGGATTTTGGTTACTAAAATGGATACGACTTAGCGGTACGAGTCGTATTTGTGGTTACGAATCATTTGATTTCTTAACTTAATCTTAGACTTCGTTACTTAGGTTGGAACTGAGATTGAGTGGCTCACCATGAGTCGTAAGAGAGGGTACGAGTTATACCAAAGACTCGTATGGTGGACAGTGTCTAAATCTTCCTTGGGTTTAATCTGCCAGGGGTATGGATAAAGGGTATAGATTATATAGTTTGGATACGACTTGGTTGGATGAGTCATATACTAGAAAGTATTGTATTAATAGGTTGAGGATAGGATACGAGTGGAGGGTGCCACTCGTAAGGGTTAGTCGTACCCCTAGGATGGGATTTTGTACAACTTAAGTGGGGTATTTTGGATATTTCCCCACTTATCCTAATAAGGTCCCAAGACTTCTAACCTACTTGGGAGGCTATTTATCCTATTATTCCATTCATTAGAACTTAGAAACTCTTCTAAACACTCTATAATTCTCTCAAAAGCTTCTGGTCAAGGGAAGCTAGGGTTTCAACTAGAGAATTGATTTGGGGCTTTGTCTTGTTGATTTCTTTCCATCATCATCTTAATTTAAGGCATGTTATCTTCCCTCATTGTTAGTTCCAAATAAAATCATGGTCTTTTGAATATTTTCATGACTTCATTGATTGTATGATTTTGGTTGTCAAGTATGAATTGGGGTTATTATATTAAATGGTTGGTTATGGTTTCCATGGTTTTAATTATGCTTTATATGCATTAATGATGGTTTTGGGTAATTGGATTGCATGGAATGTTTTAATGGTAATTGAAATTGGTTTTGGTTATATTATGCCCCTAATATGTCTGAAAAATGCATATAAGCATATTTTCATTGCATTGAGTACGTTTAATGGAACTCTTACTTGTTTTAAAACTTGGTAAAGGAATTATGCATGGTTTAAATAGCTTGGAATTCTGAATGGCTAAATGTTTATGATTGTGGGGTACATGAAATCCCCCAAGTGGTTTAATATGGTAAATGAAAGGGCACTTAGAAGTCCCCTTAAACCTATATATGGTTGGCTATGCATAGTACTTACAAGTATGGTTGGTATGATGATACCACCACTAAATGGCCTTGGTTGATAAATGGTAAATTGATTTGGTTGCTTGGTAATGGTTTTAATTGGGTAATAATGGCAGGATGTGTAGCAAAGACGTAGAAGGTAGAGGTCCCGAGAGAGACCAAAATTGGAAACTCATATCTGTCGATGTGAGGTTGGTTTTGGTGACCATGTGCATGATATCACTCTATTTTTTTGGGGATGTACTAGTCATCCCAGGTTTTCTTCCCTGGGCATGCGAATTTATGCATTGAGGCCCTTTCAGTAAGAGAAGCTGAACCTATATAGCCTGTAGGTGGTTAAGGACGATAAAGATACATAGCTGAAGTAAAGGTTTTAAAGGTATACTAAACCTGATTTTCTTTCCCGGTATGGTTATATATATGTATGATTGTGTGCATATGGATGGCTTTACTTGGTTTTATAAATAGAATTATTTTATCCTTATCTGGAGAACATGCTAGCGTTCACTCGCTAACTTATCTACTGGCAGTTGTATACGCACGCTATGCAGGAACTGGCCGTTCTAATCCTCCTACATAGTGATTGACTCAGGGATCAGCATTTGGAATAAATTGGTGAGCTTCCATCCTTTTGAAAGGTTTCATTTTATGTTATGGATATTTCTAGACACTTTGATTTTATTTTAGACATTTTTTTTAGACATAGTTGGGGGCATGTCTCAACTAAATTTTATTATACTTTTGGTTAGATGTTTTGTGGTTCTTCTATGGGTTGGAATAGGTGAGATCGGTATTGGTGTCGGCCTTGGCATTGGAATAAATTAAAGGGCTGACATCATTGGACGATATTGGTGGTTATTTAATTATATTTTATTTTAGGGTTAATTATACTAAGTTTTGGAATATCTTTGGTTATGGCCTGGTTTATGGCCCTTATTTTGGTATTGGTTTGGTATGGTTGGATTGTTGGTATGGGATGGTTGGACTCGATCGGGTTGGTAATGGTTGTGATCCTATCCTAGAATCTTCATGTAACCTATTACACTATCTTGTTACATACTTCAAATTTAGCTAACTCAGGCCAAATGACTGGAGGTTAGGTCGGGTTATAGGGGTGGTCTTCGGTCCAGGTCGTACCTGGGACACCTATTACAAAAAGGCCCCTGGTCAGGTAGCGTCAAGTTGGTATCAAATCCTAGGTTCGTGGTCAATTGGATCCCACAAAGTCATGTCGAGTAGAGTCTCTTTTAGGGGTGTGTAGCACTCCACACTCATAAGAGAGACTATAAGGCATATAGGAATGTTTCACTTTATTGGTATTTAATTTTCAAACTTAGAGTCTCAGTCTTGGAATCTTCTCTAATCCTTGTTTGTTCTTCTTTTAGATCATACCTCATAGATTTAGAATATAAGAAAGTTCTTCTATCCCATCTAGGGGTAATGTTGAAGGGGTGCATCTTACTACTGGGGTTCATCTTTGATATCACGATCCTATCCCTGATAGTTCGAAGTTCTACCAATTTCTACTAGTCCTTTTTAAGGTGAGGTGACTGATACAGAATTTCATTAGTCTATTCATGTTATTGCTCATATGGTTGCTGACCAGGCTGAGCAGGGTGCGACTGGTGTCTTATCTGCTGAAGCCACAAGGGTTGGCTAATTTATTAAGATGGTCCTCCCAGTTTTTTTGGAGTAAAGATGGAAGAAGATCCACAAGCCTTCTTAGATAAAATGGAAAAGATATTTTGGGTGATGCAGGATACCAATATGGAGAGGGTAAACTTTGCGGCTTACCAGCTCAAAGATATTGCATATTAGTGGTATGAAGAGTGGAACAGGGATAGGGATGATATGGAAGAATCAGTCTTGTGGGATACTTTTTATAATACCTTCTTGGATTAATTCTTTCCACAAGAGTTGAGGGAAACAAAGATGGAGGAGTTTTTGAACCTCAAGCAGGGGTGATGTCGATCAAGGAATATGCCTAGAAGTTTCACCAATTGTCAAGGTATGCTCTAGATTTAGTTGCTGACATGCACGCAAGAATGAGGAAGTTCAGTTCTGGGTTAAATCAGGATTTTATTTTGGAAAGCAAGACTGCCTTGCTAATTAAAGATATGGACATCTCTAGGTTGACTATTCATACATAAAAAGTAGAGGATAAAAAAAGAAAGCAGGCAGAGATTGGGGATAGGTAGGGTAAGAGGAGCAGGTTTTCTGACCAGGGAGGTGCTCAGTCTTAGGGTGGTTGGGATGGTGGCAAATGGTATAAAAAAAAGTAGAGGACTTTTGGTTCCTACTCTTCTTCTAGTGCAACTTACCAGGCGAGCGATAGGTATCATTAAGGTGGTAATAATTTTTGGGAACAGGGTGCCCAGTCTCAGGCAAGCGGAGGTCAGTCAATTTCTTTATGCCTTCTTTGTCAGTTTTATAGTTGTCCTCATCAGGGTTATTGCAATGAAGGAAGGGTAAGTATGGCCAGGCAGGCCATCAGCTTAGGGATTATCCAGTTAATAAGGTTGATACGTGGGAGAATAAGATTCATGTGGCTTCATCTTCTGCTCCTACACTAGGTATTATTGTATATACTTTTGTTACTGCTCCTGGTTCTAGTGTTAGTCGGAATAGGTTGTATGTCTTAGAGTCCAGATAGGAATTTGAGGTATCGCCTGATGTCGTTACTGGTACATTACTGCTTTTCTCTCATGATGTATATTGTTTGCTTGATCTAGGATCCACTCTCTCCTATGTGACTCCTTATATGGCTGTATTTTTTAGTTTTAATCCAAAAGCTATTATGGATCCTTTTTTTATTTCTACCCCGTTAGGTGACTAAGTTATTGCGAATAAAGTCTATATGGGTGTGTGGTATATTTTGGTTGCAAGCATACCTTGGTGGATCTGTTTGAGTTAGGTGTGATGGATTTTGATGTCATTCTAGGTATGGATTGGTTGCATTCTTGTTATGCATCCTTTGGTTGTCGGACCCATGGGGTTATCTTTAAGTTCCCTGGTGAACCGGTTATAGAATAGAAGGGTGGTTATTTAGCTCCTAGGGGAAAATTTATTTCTTATCTTAGAGCTTGGAGGTTAATATCTAAAGGTTGTCTTTATCACGTGGTCGAGTTAAAGATTCTAACTCGGAAGGTCCATCTTTCCAATCAGTTTCAGTGGTTAATGAGTTTCCAGAGGTCTTTTCAAATGATCTTCCTGGTGTTCCTCTGGATAGGGAAATTGAGTTTGGTATTGATTTAATTCTGGACACTCGTCTAATTTCTATTCCTCCATGTAGAATGCTTTGGTTGAGGTTAGAGTACTAAAGGAGCAACTTAAGGATCTTCTAGATAAGGAGGTATTCATCCTAGTATATCTCCATGGGGTGCACCAATGTTGTTTATGCACAATAAGAATGGTTCCCTTCGAATGTGCATTGACTATAGGCAGTTAAATAAGGTGACGATCAAGAACAAGTATCCTCTTCCAAGGATAGATGATCTGTTTGATCAATTGCAAGTTGCCAAGTTCTTTTCTAAGATAGATCTTCGGTCTGGGTACCATTAGCTAAATATTAGGGATATAGATATACCTAAGATGATGTTTCATACTCGGTATGGGCACTTTAAGTTTTTGGTAATGTAATTTGGGTTGACTAATGCTCCAGCAATATTTATAGATCTGATGAACAGCATATTTCATTAGTATTTAAATCTCTTTGTTATTGTGTTTATTGATGACATTTTGATTTATTTGAAGAGTGAGGTGTATCATTCCAATCACCTTCATATGGTGTTGCAGACCTTAAAGGAACAACGGTTGTATGTCAAGTTCTCCAAGTGTGAGTTTTGGTTGAACGCAATAACTTTCTTGGTTCATATTATTTCTAGTGAGGGGATCATGGTGGATCCATAAAAGGTTGTTGTGGTGAAGAAGTGGCCTAGACCCATGACTCGATCTGACATTTAGAGTTTTTTGGGTTTGGTTGGGTATTATCAGTGATTTGTGATGAGCTTTTCATCGATAGCTGCTCCTTTGACTAAGTGAACTCAGAAGAAGGTCAAATTTTCTTGGTCAGATGCTTGTGAAGGGAGTGTCGAGAAGTTGAAGGATAAGTTAACTTCAGCTCCAGTTCTGGCTTTGACGGAAGGCAATGAGAGGTTCATGGTCTATTGTAATGCATCTCGGGTAGGGCCTTGTTGTGTTTTGATGTAGCATGGGAAGTTGATTGTCTATGCTTCCAGGCAGTTGAAAGTGCATGAGAGGAATTATCCTACTCATGATTTGGAACTGTTGGTGGTTGTGTTTGCTTTGAAAATATGGTGGCATTATGTGTATAGTGTTCATGTGGATATCTTTTTTATCAAAAGAGTCTACAGTATGTGTTCACTTAGAAGGAGCTTAATCTCAGGCAGTGTATATGGCTTGAACTTCTAAAGGACTATGATATGAGTCTTCACTATCACCCAGGTAAGGCTAACGTGGTTGTTGATGGTCTTAGTAAGTTATCCATGGGGAGTTTGACTCATGTGGAGGAAGGAATACGGGAACTGGTGAAGGATATTCACCGCTTGGCTAATGTTGGAGTTCATCTCTTGGACTCCAAGAATGGTGGTGTGGTGGTGCAAAAAGTGGTTCAATTATCTCTTGGTGCGGAGATTAAAGAGAAGCAAGTTTTAGATCCTATCTTGATAAAAATCAAGAGTGACGTTGGTAGGTAAAAGGTAATGGTGTTTGAGATTGGTGGTGATGGTACTTTACGGTACAAGGAAGGTTGTATGTTCCTGATATCGATGGTTTGCGACAAAGGATTTTGGCTGAGGCGCATGAGTCACTCTATGTTGTTCATCCTGGCTTGACGAATTTGTATTATGATCTCAAGGATATCTATTGGTGGAGTGGCATGAAGAAGGATAAGGCTGATTTTGTGGCCAAGTGCATAGTGTGTCAATGGTTAAGGTTGGACACATGAGGCCAGAAGGGTTGTATCAAGAAATTGATTTACCCGAATGGAAATGGGAAGTGATTAATATGGACTTCGTTACTGGTCTTCCTTGGTCTCGTAATTAATATGATTGATTAGGGTTATCGTGGACAGGATAACTAAGTTTATGCACTTTTTGCCAGTGCGGACTACCTTCTCGGTGGAGGATTATACAAAGTTGTATCTTTAGGAAATTGTGAAGTTGCGTGGGGTTCCTGTTTCGATTATTTTTTATTGTGGCACACAGTTTACATCTCACTTTAGGAGATATTTTTAGAGAGGATTGGGGACTAAGGTTAATTTGAGTACTATTTTCTACCCGTAGATAGATGTGAAAGCTGAAAGAACTATTCTGACATTGGAAGATATGCTTCAGGCTTGTGTGATTTTATAAGGGCAATTGGGTTTAGCGTCTACCTTTGGTGGAGTTTGCTTACAACAATAGCTATCATTTTAGAATTGGTGTGGCCCCTTTTGAGGTATTGTACGATTGGAGGTGTAGGTATCCTATTGGTTGGTTTGAGCTTGGTGAGGCAAACATGTTTGGTCCCGACTTGGTTTACCAGGCCATGGAGAAGGTAAAGGTGATTTGGGAGAGGCTTAAGGTTGCCCAAAGTCGCCAAAAAGTCCTATGCAGATGTTAGGCATAGAAACTTAGAGTATGAGGTTGAGGATAAGGTTTTTCTCAAGGTATCTCCCATGAAGGGAGTAGTGAGGTTTGGCAAGAAGGGAAAGCTCAGTCCCCGGTATGTTGGTCCTTATGAGGTTTTGCGGAGAATTGGTAATGTTGTATATGAGCTAGAGTTTCTTTCTAGATTGAGATTGGTTCATCCGATTTTCCATGCCTCCATGTTTAGGAAGTTCAATGGTGTTTCTTCTTCGGTTGTTCCTTTAGAAGGACTGGGTATCATAGATTCTTTGTCTTAAGAAAAAGTCCTAGTTAAGATCTTGGATAGGCAGGTTCGTCATTGCAGACCAAGGATGTGGTTTCGGTTAAGGTTCTTTGGCGAAACCATAAGGTGAAAGAAGTTATATAGAAAGCGGAGGATAATATGAAGTCCAAATATCTGCAGTTTTTTTCTGCTCCTGGGATTCGTGCGGAAGGTATGAGTCTTCAACACATCTTTATTTTTAGAGTTTGTTAAAGGAGAGATTAATATCTTTGCCTATTGGTTTTTAAATATCGTTAAAGATCAAAAATAGATTTGATAATGTAAATGACTCATGCGTGTTGTTACCACTACCTTGTACGTCATTCGAGGACGAATATTCCTAGTAAGGGAGATGGAAACACCCTTATTTCTGAACCTTAGAAAATTTCTTAGAATTCTGGTCCCTGGACCCAATACGACTCATGGCTACGAGTCATATATTGAGGTATGAATGGTAAGGTCCAATCATATGCTAACCAGTGTTAGTTGGTGAGATGGATTTTAGTTACTGAAATAGATTCGACTTAGGGGTACAGTCGTATTGGTGGTTACGGATCATTTGGTTCCTTAACTTAATCTTAGATTTGGTTACTTGGTTGGATCTAAGTATGAGTGGCTCACCATGAGCCGTAAGCCAGGGTATGAGTCGTAGCCAAGACTCATATGTTGGACAGTGTCTAAATCTTTCTTAGGTTTAATTTCTCAGGGGTACGGATGAAGGGTACGAATTGTATGCTTTGGATACGACATAGTTGGATGATTCGTATGCTGGACAGTGTTGGATCCAAAGAATGAGGCTAGGATATGAGTGAGGGTACCACTCATATTGAAGGGTACAACTCGTGAGGGTCGGTTGTACCCCTGGGATAGGATTTTGTGAAACTTAAGTGGGGTATTCTGGATATTTTTTCACTTATCCTAACAAGGTCCCGTGACTTCTAACCAACTTGGGAGGCTATTTATCCTATTATTCCATTTATTAACAGTTAGAAACTCTTCTAAACACTCTATAATTCTCTCAAAGGCTTTTGGGCAAGAGAAGCTAGGGTTACAACTAGAGGATTGATATGGGGCTTGACTTGGTGATTTCTTTCCTTCATCATCTTGGTTTAAGGCATGTTCTCTTCCCTCATTTCTAGTTTCAACTAAAAGCATGGTTTTATGAATATTTTCATGACTTTATTGATTGTATGATTTTGGTTTCAAATATTAATTGAGGGTTTTGATATTAAATGGTTGGTTATGGTTTTTTATTGTTTTAATTATGCTTTATGTGCATTAATGGTGGTTTTGGATAATTGGATTGCATGGAATGGTTTAATGGTAATTGGAATTGGTTTTGGTTATATTATTCCCCCAATATGTTTAACAAAATGCCTATAAGCATGTTTCCATTGCATTGAGTATTTTTAATGGAACTCATGCTTGTTTTAAAATTTGATAAAGGAATAATGCATGGTTTAAATGGCTTGGAAAGGTAAATGGTTAAATGATTATGCTTGTGAGGTACATGAAATCTCCCAAGTAGTTTAATATGATAAATGGAAGGGCACTTAGAAGTCCCCTTAAACCTATATGTGGTTGGCTATAGATAGTACTTACAAGTATGGTCGATATCCCGATACCACCACTAAATGGTCTTGGTTGATAAATGTTAAATGGATTGGTTTGTTGCTTGGTAATGGTTTTAATTTGGTAATAATGGCTGGATATGTAGCAACGCCGTGGAAGGTAGAGGTCCTGAGGGGACCAAAACTGAAAACTCATATTTGCCGATGTTGGGTTGGTCTTGGTGACCATGTTCATGATGTCATACTATATTCTGGGAGATGTAGACATCCCAGGTTTTCTTCCTTGGTCGTGCGGCTTCACGCACTGAGGCCCTTTCATCAAGGGGATTTGAACCCATATAGCTTGTGGGTGGTTTAGAACGGCAAAGCTACACAATCCAAGTAAAGGTTTTAAAGACATGCTAAACCCGGTCCACTTTCCCGACATAGTTATATATATATGTGTGTGTTTGATTGTGTGCATATGGATTGTATTACTTGGTTTTATAAATGGCATTATTTTATCCTTATCCTAAGATCATGTTAGCATTCACCGCTAACCCATTTACTGGCGGTTGTATACCCATGCTATGTAGGAACTGGCCGCTCTACGCCTCTTACATAGTGATTGACTCGGGGATCAGCATTTGGACTGAAGTGGTGAGCTTTCAACCTTTTGAAAGGCTCCATTTGATGTTATGGATATTTCTAGACACTTTAATTTTATTTTGTATATTGGTTTTGGCCATGGTTGGGGGTATGTCCTAACCAGTTTTTATTACTCTTTTGGTTAGAGGCTTTGTGGTACTACTATGGGTTGGAATGGGCGTGATCGGTATTGGTGCCGGCCTTGGCATTGGAATAAGCTGAAGGGCTGACATCATTGGACGATATTGTTGGTTGTTCCATTGTATTTTATTTAGGGGTTAATTATACTATATTTTGGAACATTTTTGGTTGTGGCCTAGTTTATGGCCCTTGTTTTGTATTTGTTTGGTATGGTTGGATTATTGGTATGGGATGGTTGGACTCGGTTAGATCGGTCAGGTTGTGATCCTATCTTGAAGTCTTCTTGTAAGTTGTTACACTATCTTGTTACATGCTCAAAATTCATCCAACTCAGGGTAGGCAGCTGAAGGTTGGGTTGGCTTATGGGGGTGGTCTCCGATCCCGATCAGACTTAGGATGCCTATTACAAAAATACCCCCAATCGGGTCGCGTCATTTATGGACTTTGTTTTTAACATTTTGAACAATCTTGTCTTGTGACCCAAAATATTGAGCTTTGTACTGATACCCAAGACCCTTACCATTATAGACTCCTTGACCAGTGAAATTAGAGAGGATTTGTGAGGATAAAGTCCACTGAAGAGATTTTTTGAGTTCTTCCCTCAAACGGACCATGTCCCTTTATAACTCCTCGTTCTTCTAGAGTTTTGACATAAGCTTTTATTGGGAATCCTTTAACCCTTTTTCAAGATCAATTTGAAACCAAGAAGTTTCTCTCTTTCACTTGTCATCTAGGTCAGATCCCTTTTTTGGGTGACTCATACAACTCAGATACTCAGTTTTTAATTTAGAGAGCATTTCTTCAGTTTCGAAAATCTGACGGGTTAATGTATTCAGCTCACTTCTTTGTTTCTCAACCTTTTTCTCTAAAGCAGTCTTCTCATCAGTTAGTTCACACGCAGAATCTATCAACACACTAGCAAGCCTTTTTATCTTCTTAGAAGTGTATTTGTCTAGATTCTCCTTAATATCAAGGAGAGTTACCTCCTTTACTTTTTCATCTTCTTAGTTAGACATGAATGCAAAGTAGGAATCATGAGTGACTAAGTTATCTTTTCTTACAAACATAGAGGCATTTCTAGACCTCTTATCTTTATTAGTTTTACTGAAGGAATCTTCCCATGTTGTTTGAACTTGCTTTACTTCATATTCAGGTGCAATTTTCCTTTTTGACATTTCAGGGATTTTATCATTATTTTGCATTTGGTAACCTCATATGAATACTTCATAAATCCTATTTTTTACAATTCTCAATCTTGCCGCTTCCTTTTCTTAGTTGATTATGTCTTTTTATAGATTTAACAATTTTTGTTGCTAAGAGTGCAATATTTTTGTCTTCTTTAATTGGTTCAGACTCCAAAGCCTTCAGGGTCAGCAATCCTTCCCTTTTTTCTTCCTTTCTATCCACCCCCAGTTCCGTTAAAGCAGCCATTATGATCAGAATACTCTAGGTGTAACCCTATTAGAGTGAATCCTCTTTGCTACCAATTGTAGAACCCTTGGGGTTACACTACATAGTGAAGGACCACGTCCCGCGGGATTAATTTCAAGAAATAGATCAGTAAAGCAACTTGGAGGTGATAGAAATTTAAAGACACTACAAAAAGTAAGAACACATGAGTTTAACGTGGAAATTCAAATTGGAAAAAACCACAGCTTGCCCTCAAAAGCACCAAAACAGTCCATTATAACCAGCATTTTGATTAAAGAATCTACGATGAACCTAACTCTAGGTTCCTCCTTATTACAAGCACACCTTGACACCTCTGCCAAGTTTTCCTTAACAGTTGGTTAACTCTAACCAGCGATAAGCTTAGGCAACTTTACCTAAGCACTCTCTTCACAAAAGAAAACACTACTCTTATAGCATGAGTAGTTCAATTACAAATCATTACTCACTCAAGAACTATTTCAATCTGATCACACATAGATTAGCTATGAACTTGAGCAACATTGAAATGGGGTTTTGATGCCTCTCTTTTCACTCTTTAGAATGTGCAAAAACCAATTGTTGAAGAGGCATCTCTTTTTTTATAGTTTTATGATGATTAGGGATAGAATATCATTGGACCAACTGTCTAAATCGGTACAAAATAGCACCTGCAAGTTTGTTACACAAGAGGACAAAACTATGTAAATACCATGTTCCAGTTGTACAGTACTTTGCGCGTCCATGGTCCCTTTTAGTTTAGCTGCTCATCATCAAAACTACATATAATAGTAATGATCCAAAAACTTTTTATGCTGAAATAGTAAGTGGAAACTTCACCTAGACTTTCCTTAGAGAAATTTTGAAAAATTCAAGGTTAGTCTAGGATTGGCTTATTTTTTAGGGTGTAATAATTAAACAAGATCTAGTACTAATGTAGGTTTGGGATTGAATGTGCTAAGTAGATATCCAATGAGTTTCGGAAGTCGTAGTAACTTTTAGCATCTGAAATAGAGCTATAAAGCTCCGATTATAGTGTTTATCGTGAAGGGGTTGGTCCGCAATGTTGAAATTCGTGGTGTGTGTGGTAAAATAATAAAAATCAATCAGAGTTCCCAAGTTTCTTCCTCGAACCGCTGAAGTAGAAAAAGTAACCACGTGGTGCTATGGCGGTATGCCAAACTACGACGGCAGCCTCTGTGTAAAAGGATACAAATTGCGGTAGCAAAACTATAATCGTTGCAGCAGTAACGCACAGTAAAATTTTAGTTTTTAAATCTAAAAAATATTTTCATTCCCCACTTTTTGAAAAAGAAAACACTAAGGCTCCGGGAAAGGGTGATTTTCAGAGGAATTTTGAAGTTTTTAATATTTGAAGGAAAGTTAGACTTGAAATTACTTTGTTTAACATTAGAAAATCACTAGAAATGGATTAATGGTAGGTTATGGGGGTTTAACCCTAGTTTATATAAATTGATGAAAAAGGATGAAAATTTTTATGAATTCATTATGTAATGATCCTAGGTGTTAGAAAACACTAATGGAACTGAAATTACTGTTGTTTATGATACTTCAAGTAAAATTCACGAAGTTAAAATGATAAGAAAATCCTAAGATGATGAATTAGGGTAATTTATGGACAAAATTGATGACTTTTGATCTCTAGTGGTTAAAAAGGGATGATTCATTGAAATGTGTATATATCTTGTGTTGTATAGATCAAGAACGAATTGAACGAGAAAAAAAAGAATGGCATAAAGGTGACTTTTAAGAAAAAGAGTTGAGATAGGTTTTGTTTTTGTATAAAACTTGGACCTACTTGACTTTGTGCTTGTTTGTGATTTAAACATCTGTGGTTCTCTTCTAGCATAACGTGGGATTTGATGACTGAATTATATTTTTATTTCACTAAGATAATACATTGAGAAAATGAATCAGGCACCACACCAGTATAATATGATATGATGTGATAATGGGTGAGGTACCATGCTAGTATGTTATGATATGATGATGAGAATGAGAAGGGTAAGAGATGATGCATACATCTTGCAACATGCACTCAGTCATATGTATCAAGTGTTATCACTTGTTATGTATTATGATAGCGATTAGGGTGTTTTTATTGATAGTCGCAGGTCTGTATCTGGCTTTTGTGTTTTACTAGGTGATAGTCTCATTAGTTAGAAGTCCAAGAAGCAAGTTATTGTCTCCCTCTCTTCTGCCTAAGTTGAGTATAGGGCCATGAGTAAAGCTATTGTGGAGATTACTTGGTTTATTCATCTTCTTTCTGATTTTGGTGTATCTGATCTCACTCTTATTCCCTTGTTTTGTGACAATCAGGCTATCATTCACATAGCCAAGAACCCGGTCTTCCATGAGAGGACCAAACATATCGAGCTTGACTGTCATTTCTACGTACCAAGTTGGCTGACAGTTTGATCTCTCTTTCTCATACTTCCAACTCCTGCCAGCTTGATGATGTCTTCACCAAGTGCTTGACTGGAGTTCATCATCATGCTCACTTACTCAAGTTGGGAGTTGTATCCCCTCTAACTTGTGGGGGTGTTGGAGACTGATGTTATATCTGCTGATTTGGGTCATTAGACTTGTCTTTTTTGTTGATGTATTGGGCTTGGCCCATTTAATTTATTGTCCACTTTATTATAACCCGGTCCATGTTGCAATGTGTATATATATAGTGTAAGATATTTTCAACACACAAAAATCATTTTCTTCTTTTCCAATAATAAGAAATGCTCCTACTTCTCTGTTCTTTTTCTCTCTAGAAGCTTCTACTGATTTCCATTATTTCTCGTTGTTTTTCTTCGATCATAGTCTTCTCCTTCGAATGTTAACAAGTACCAGGCAGAGTTTCACAAGAATTAATTTGTCGAATGAGAATGCCATTAGTTGTTAAATAAAGCTATGAGAATTCAATCCCCAAAAACTTTACCCACATACATGTAAAATTTGTTGGATTACAGGAAGATGTATTTGATGCTCAAGCCAAATCTTGGGGTTTACAACCAATAAACAGGTCTCAAATCCCTTATTTGCCTACCCCTCATCATAAACATTCACAATACCAAAAGCCTTCTTTCCCAAACTCTACCAACACAAATGTTACTTCCAAGAAACCTTTTGAACCATATTTTTCAAATCGCAATAGATTCAACAACAACACTTTTCGAAAAAGATTACCCACAACTGAAATGGATGAAAAGCGGTCTAAAAGGCTTTGTTTTTTCTGTGATGAAAAATATGTGTTGGCGCATAACTGTAGAGACAAGAAGCAATTGTACTTGGTAGAAGTGCTGGAGGAAGAGACACTGGAGTTGAATGATAAGAAGAAAGGGCAAGAATTAACAGATGCAGTAGATGAGTTTATAGTAATATCCTTACAGGCATACACTAGTGTTATTGGGTGTCAAACTATAATAGTTACAGGTTACCATGTGAAGAAGCCTCTGTAAGTGGTGATTGATACTGGCAGTACCCATAGTTTCATAGATGAAAAAGTGGCAAGAAGCTTGGGTTGTAAAGCTAGTCCTATTACTCAACAGTCTATAAGTGTAGTCAATGGGATAAGGGTACAAACTAATTTAGTGTGCAAGAATTTACTTTGGTTGCTGCAAGGGACAATTTTTTGCTCAACTTTCCTATTGTTTCCTTTAGGAAATGCGAATATTGTACTGAGAGTTCAATGGTTGAATACCTTAGGCAATATATTGTTTGATTTCCAAAATAGGACTGTGGGATTTGTATATCAAGGAAGTAAACATGTCCCCAGAGGTGTTGACAACTAACTAAGAACCAGTAAGCACAACTCACAAGTCACTAAGTAAGATAGGTGGATCAGGTGCGCAATTCTTCATGATGTCACTGGTACAGGAAACCATAGAAGGAGGACATTGTAATGAAATCAAAGTTACTCAAGTTCTCACTTCTCGATCTAAATTGATAAAGCGGTACTCTTATCTATTTGAAATACCTATTACCTTACCTCCTCATAGAAGGTCATTTGATCATAATATTCTCCTCAAAAAGCATCCAACCATGTGAATAGAAGACCCTCCAGTTAAGAATGATATTATTGAGAAGCTAATACAAGAAATGTTGGATCAATGTGTGATACAACATAGCACTAGTCCATATGCTTTACCTGTAGTTTTGGTGGGAAAGAAATATGGAAATCAGATGACCATTAAGCATAAATTCCCTATTTGGATCAAGAGGGACTATTAAATGAAGTAGGAGGTGCTAAAGTGTTTTCTAAAATTGACCTGAGAGTGGGCTATCATTAGTTGAGAATGGATGAGAATGATAATCATATGACTGCTTTCAAAACTCATGAAGGTTACTATGAGTTTTTAGTCATGCCTTTTGGTTTGACCAATGCACCCTTAGTCTTCAAAAGTCTTATGAAATCTATGTTTAAACCTCTCTTAAGAAAATCAATTTTAGTGTTTTTTGATGATATTATGATATATAGTAAGAGTTGGGTTGATCATATTGTCTTTGTGGAAGCTGCATTTGAATTCATAAAAGAGTTTCAACTATATGCCAAGATGTCTAAATATACCTTTGGTGTGGATAAGGTGGATACTAGGGGAATCTTATTGGTTTTGATAGGATGTTGACTAATTCAAATAAATTAAATCCGTTCAGAATTGGCCTATCCCTATCAACCTTAAGTTGCTAAGAGGTTTTATGGGTTTAGTAGGCTACTACAAAGGGTTCATAAAAGGGTTTGGTTTTATTTGTTGACCTTTACATGATCTTCTCAAGAAGGATGGATTTGTGTTATAGAAGAATCTACTACCGTTTTTGATACCTTGAGAAAAGCACTAGTTTTTGCTCTTGTCTTGGCTATGCCAGACTATTCTCAACCCTTATTAGTTGAGACTGATGTAAGTTGTAATGGTATAAGGGTAATGCTAGTGCAGCAGGGAAATCCAATAGCTTATGTCAGCAAGTCATTAGCCCTGAAACATCAGGCTTTGTTTGTGTATGATAGGGAGTTATTGGCATTTATTTTTGTTGTGACCAAGTGGTCACATTAATTATTGGGCAAACCCTTTGTGGTTAAGACTGAATAGAAGGCTCTCAATCATTTGTTAGACCAACACATCTGTACAGATTTCCAGGTTGAAGGGATTTCAAATTTGATCTCATTTGATTTTTCAATTGAATATAAGAAAGGGTATAACAATAAGGCTATGATGCATTATCTAGGAAGTTTGATTCAAAATTACTGACTATTTCCTTGCTTACTTATAATTATGAATTATTCCAATAGATCAAAGCTACTTGGGTAAGTGATTCTGCTTTACAAGTGATCATTGCCAAATTATATGTAAAGCCTTACAGGTCCTATACTTGGTGTAATAGTCAGCTGAGATGTAAAGAAAGATTGGTAGTAGGTAATGATCTATCTAGAAGAAACTATTATGGAATTATGGCATACTACACCTCAAGGTGGACATTTAGGCATGGATGCCTCTATCAGGAGATTACAGTCATTGTTCCATTGGGATAGTCTTATTCAGAAGACTAAAGATTTTGTTAATAAATGTGATATATGTCAAAGGAATAAATATGATGTTGCAGCTTTCTTTGGTTCATTACAACCTCTTCATGTTCCTGAAGGGGTGTGAACTGACATGCGCCTTGTTTTATTGAAGGTCTACCCAAGTCCAATGGGAAAAAAGTTATTCTAGTTGTTGTGGACAGACTTAGAAAGTATGGACACTTTTTAGTTTGCAGCATCCCTATTAGCTCAATACATAGATCAATGTTTCTTAGACAATGTATTTAAGTTGCATGATATGCCAGTTACTATGACAAGTTATAGGGATCTAGTGTTCAAGAGCTCCATCTGGTAGGTATTGTTCTCACTTCAGGGGGTGCAACTGCAAAGATCCACAGCTTACCATCCTCAAACTGATATCCAAACTAAAGTGTTGAATAGAACCTTAAAAACTTATTTGAGGTGTTTTTGCTCAGATTGTCCTAAAGAGTGGTTTGCTTATCTTTTATTAGTTGAGTGGTGGTATAACGCTACCCACTGTACCACTATAAAGTGTACCTGTTATGAGTTGTTATATGGACAGAAACCACCTTTAGACCTTCCTTATTTGGTTGGAGAGTCTCATCTAGACTGGTGGATAGGTCTTTGGCTGCAAGAGAGGCTATTGTGCAATTTCTGAAGTTTCATGTATAAAGAGCTCAAAAAAGAATGAGAGATTTAGCTGATAAACATAGATCTGATAAATTATATGTAGTTGGGAAGTGGGTGTATCTGAAACTTCAGCTTTATAGAAAAGTTTCAGTAGTTTGTTAGGCCCTTTAATAAGTTTGCAGCTAAGTACTGTAGTCCATATCCTGTAGAAGCTAAGATTGGTGTTGTTGCTTATAGGTTATTAATGCATGAAAATGCTATCATTCATCTCATATTTCATGTCTCTCGACTTAAAAGGTGTCATGAGTTGCCAGTGGTGATCACTCATCCTCTTGTATGTCATTTATCAAGTCCTTATTGCCCTACTTCTGAGACCATCTTAGATATAGTGAAGAGGGGCAACAAGGTTGTTTCCCAAGTTCTGGTGAAATGGTTTGGTATCTCTACAAATCAAGATACCTGGGAATTTGTCAATGAAATGCAGAGCAGATTTCTTTCTTTTCACAGTTGAGGTCAAGTGTGTTCTTCAACAGGTGGTATTGTTGCAATTGAAATGAAGAAATGAAAAACCGAGATGGAAAAGTTAGTTAGTCGAGGTGGCAATACAGTTAGAAGTAATGAGTCGGCAGGTTTCTTGTACTTCGTAGTAGTTCATTCAAATTTATTTTTACTATAGCAGACTTCAGCTTTCAGTTAAATATTGTAGCTACAGTTAATTTTCAATTGTTAGTTAATTCAGTTCTGGGAGGGATGAAACTATAATTACTCCCACTCATAGTGATTGATCTCATTCTTGAAAATAATATTCTTTATCTTCTTCCCCTTGAATTTCTTCTCTTAGATAAATTCTCGAATTCATTTCATTCTTTTAGCTACTTCAATGTTCGAGCTTAGCTTCTAGAGTTGTGATTTTGTGTGTGATTACAACAATAGTGCGTCACTTTTCTTCCCTCACGGCCTCAACCCTCTCCTCTCAACCCTACCCCCTCCTCCACCCCCACTCCCACCCCCAAATTTTATTGAAATTATGAATTGGAAAAGAAAAGGAAAAACAAAAAAGACCCCGTAAAGTGGTAAATTTTTATTTTTGATGATCACTATATAACATTTATAATTTCTGGTCTACTATTTTTTTGCCTATAAAAATTAACATAATGTAGATGACTTTTGGATGGTACTTTTGGTCAATTGAATTGGAAAGAACCTTGTGTGATATTCTTATAATGTTCTCACTTCTTTTATATAGAATTGAATTAATTTTATTATTCTGTTTTATTACAAGAAAAATCAGTTGTGAGATGTTACATTTGCAATTAAAGAGAAATAACAATAATAAGCAATAATGCATGGCGCATGGGTCAGGTGGACTACACCTTGATTTCGTCATCTTCCAATAATGGCAAACAAAGAAAAATAGAAAATAATAGGCCAAAGTCATTGATAGGCATTCAAACTTGTTAAAATTCACTTAGACACCTAAACTAAGGCATGTTCCTATCAGGCTTCTAAACCACCCACATTTTGTTCCAATTGGGCATTTTTTGCCCTATCAGCAAAAAGCTCTAAGTGTATGTTGCACACATGCGATGACGTGGCAAAATGAGCTAATTGAAAGTTGACCCGTGGCATTGTGGGTCCAATAATTATTAAAAATTAATTATAATTTTTTAAAAAAAAAGTATATACAAATGGCATTGAGGAAATTATTCTTTTAAAAAAATGATTATTTAAAAAAAATTATAAATATTTCTAAAAAATGAAATAAATTATTAAATATTATTTTTTAAAAAAATAATTATTAATAAAAATTATAAAAAATTTAAAAATGAAAATAAAAAATGGCGAGCATATAAATTATGAAAAAATAATTATAAATTTATTTGAAAAATAAAAATAAAAAACTGATTATTTAAAAAATTTATAAATTTTTTTAAAAATGAAATAAATTATTAAAAAATTATTTAAAAAATAAAAAATTAATTATTAAAAAAATTATAAACCTTTTTAAAAAATGAAAATAAAAATGGCATTGAGGATATAAATTATGAAAAAATAATTATAAAATTATTTGAAAAATAAAAATAAAAAATATATAATTTTTTAAAAAAATGAAATAAATTATTAAAAAATTCTTTAAAAATTAAAAATTTAATTATTAAAAAAAATTATAAAACTTTTTAAAAAATGTAAATGAAAAATGTCATTGATGATATAAATTATAAAAAAATAATTATAATATTATTAGAAAACTAAAAATAAAAAAATGATTATTTTAAAAAAATATATAATTTTTTAAAAAAAATTAAATAAATTATTAAAAAATTATTTAAAAAATAAAAAATAATTATTAAAAAATTATAAAACTTTTTAAAAAATAAAAATAAAAAATGGCATTGAGGATAAAAATTATTAAAAAATAATTATAAAATTATTTAAAAAATAAAAATAAAAGCCTAATTATAAAAACAAATTATAAAATTATTTAAAAAATAAAAAACTAATTATTAAAAAGAAATTATAAATTTTTTTAAAAAATAAAAATAAATCTCCCCCACCTACCCCCAGCACCCCAGCCCCCAGCGTATTTTTTTATTAAAAAAAAAAAAATTGGAACCCCTTAATGCTTTTTTGCCTAATTATAAAAGGGCCTTTAGTGTTTAAAAAATAAAAAATTGTTATTAAAAAAAAAAATTGGGGCCCTCAATGCCACTTGACATCTTTTTATTTGTAAATTAGTAAAAAAAATGCTCCTCACGTGCCCCCCACGATGGCATTGCACGTACAGTGCCAGTTAGGCAAAAAAGGCCCAATTGGAGGAACAGGCCTTAGTTTAGGTGTCTAAGTGAATTTTGGGAACAAGTTTGAGTGTCTATCGATGCCTTTGGCCAAAATAATATAAATTTTATAATGTTTGACATGCAATATTTTAAGACAATATAGGTTAAAAGATTTGATTTTTTTTTATTATGTCCCAGTTCTTTATCTCGTTATTTGTATTAGTAATTGTAGTATTATGCTTGTAATTTCTTATATTTGAAGTTTTGTTGATGTTTGTAGTTTCCTCCTAAAAATAGTGTATGCATTATTCAAAAATTTATACATTTTTAAGAAACATAGAAAAATTTCTAATGATTTATTTTTTTAACAAAAAGTTAATGATTTAGAACCCGTTTGGGATTATTGTTATAAAACTGCTTATTTAAGAAGTATTTTTATGAAATAGCTTTTCAGAAAATGCTTTTGAGAAAAGCAATTTATGTATGGTAAATTCATTTGAAAAGTACTTTTGATAAACAGATTGTGTTTGAATAATCTTTTTCAAGAAGTGTTTTTTTTATTCAAATGACCAAAAAAGACATGTATCAATAGACTTTTACTACCAAAATTAATTTATAGAGAAAATTTATTTTAAATATCTATTATAATATTTTTGATTAAAATTTTTTTAATTTAATTGAAAAGCACGTACTCTAAAATTTTCAATCAATATTTATATATATAAATACATTAAAACTATTAATAATGATATATTACTTAAATAATTTAAATATCATTTTAAAATATCAAACAAAAATAAATATAAAAATTATTTCATTATTTATAAAAAAATTAACGACAAAAATAATTAGTCCTTCATAAATCACAAAATTCTCAATGATTTCATCCTTAATTTTATCATGCAATATCTCCATACTAGTAGAAGATCTGTATTGTATTTCTGAAGGTATACCAGAAGGTTCATCTCCTTCTTCATACAGGTGTGCAAACTGTTATAGGCATTATCAAATAAGAAAGACACCTTGTGGGTGCAGTGGATTCACAGCTTCTATATCAAAGGTAAGGAACTAGAGTCAGTGAGCACACCTAAACAAGCATGCTGGCTTGTCAGGAAAATATTTGATGCAAAGCAAGGACTCCCACCTGGCAACCCATTACAACATCTAGCACAGTTTACAGTGGGATCAAATTTTAGTATCAAAAAATTGTACTGCTCAATGCTGCCACAACACCCTAAGGTGGTATGGAGAAACTTGGTGCAATCACTAGGAACCATCCCAAGACATCAGTTCATAATATGGTTGGCTTTACATGGGAGGTTAGCAACAGTTGAAAGACTTGAGAAATGGGGCATAAATGTAAATGTTAGTTGTGTACTCTGTTGTTCAGGAACTAAAGAAACATTTCAGCATTTATTCTTTGAATGCACATACACTAAACACATCTGGAGCACCTTGTTGAAATGGCTGCACATTCATAGGCAAATCCACACCTGAACAGCTGAAATTACATGGTTGGCTACTAGTGTCCACACTTCAAAAGCAAGGTCGCAGGTCCTCATATGTTTGTTTTCTGCTACAGTTTACCAAATCTGGCTGAAAAGGAATGCACCCAGATTCAAAGCCCAATGCAAGAACAACGCACAGTTGATTAAAGATATCTGCCTTCAAGTCCATACAAAAGGCCAACAGCAGAGTAAACGGAAAGATAAACTAGCAAATTTGAATAACTATTCGGTTTAATGTAGTGTAAATTGGAATTGTAATAGGTAGTAAGGACATGAAAAATTGTACTTTAAAAGTTTCTGGTTGGAATAAAAAATTTCTTTCGACCAAAAATAAATATGTCACTTTTCATAAATTATTTATTTAAAATTAAATATTTTAGAAACATTTATAAGTGTTGTCAAAATATTATTTATTCTTGTAATGTGATTCATCTGTCATTTGCTATTATTAATAATAAAAAATAAAAAGTTATATATTCTTCGGATCATCGTCAATGTTGTTTTTAAATTTATTTAAAGAAAATGAGTGAAAATAAAATAATAATATATAAATCATAAATAAAATAAATAATTATGATCTAAATATGAAGTATAAAATATTAAAATCAAACTTTAATCATACTGATAAGATATGTTATATATATATATATATATATATATATATATAGAGAGAGAGAGAGAGAGAGAGAGAGAGAGGGAGAGAGGGATAATTTAATCATGAAAAAAGTAATTTTCTGCTTCTGCTTTCTTTCCAAAAGCAGAAAAAGCACTTTTGCAAGTTTACCAAATACCCTTCTTTTCAAAAAAAGATGTTTTTTCTCAAAATAAGTGTTTTTCTTTGGGAAATAAGTAATTCCAAACAGGCACTTAGTTGTGATATACCTATATATCTTGACAATAATTGAATTAAACAATGATGGCAGGATTACCCGCTGAGTTTAAGCATATCAATAAGCGGAGGAAAAGAAACTTATAAGGATTCCCTTAGCAACAGCAAGCGAACCGGGAACAGCCTAGCTCAAGAAAAGTTATTTTCAACATGAAATAAATTATTGAAATTATCAAAATAAAAATTACAAATTTAAGTAGAAGGCAAAGGGGAAAAAATGAATTACAATAAAAGCAAACACCTAGATTACGGACCAAGAGCAGAAAATATTAATACGTATTGTAAAAAAATTTAAAGCACAATTAGAACTTTTATTTGTATAGTTGGTTTGATTCAGTTTGTTTTAGTTATTTTCTGCTTGAAAACAAAATTCAACCAAATTGGAATTTAGTCAATTTCACAATTAGAACTTTTATTTGTATAGTAGGTTTGATTCAGTTTGTTTTAGTTATTTTTGGCTTGAAAACAAAATCCAACCAAATTGGAATTTAGTCAATTTTTTAAAGGTTTAAAACCAAAATCAAACCTAACCAAATTATGTTTTTCCTGTCATTTGATTAGATTTTCGATTTCACTTAATCTTTTGATTTTTCATAAACACCCCAATTTTGAATATGTAGAACCAATATATTGATTGTCCATAAAAGAAGACAAAATGTGTGCCTTTTATAAGTAAAAACTACTTCAGATGGCTACATTTCGTACCACATGTATATATTTAGCCACGATATTAAATATAATTAAGAAATACACTTTTTAAAACAGAAATAATATATGGACAACAATATTCAGAGAATAACTCATTTAGCAGATCTCCAGAATTAGCATCATAATCTTGATAATTTTTCTTTTCTTTTTTCGCTTAGTCTTGTACAACATTCAGTGCAGTACCCTACTAATTACCATAGAGTGCATTATCCAGTTACAACATTATCAACGCGTCATAGTTTTCTTTTTAAGAGTCAAACGTTATAAATTTTAACCAACATTTTAAGATATATTTTTAGAACCATATTGATATGAGAAAATTGCAAAATTTTAATTTTAATATATTGAATCAATTCAATCTAATTTAACTTCGAAAATTAGTTAAATTGTTTCTTAATAAACAAAACATGATAAGTTAAATTGTTTCTCAATGAACAAAACATGACAAGTAAAAAGTAATGTGGGGTATCTAATATCCAATAAAGGTGGAATACTCAAATAGAACAACAGTTTAGCTGCCATATTTGTTCTTCACTAGCATAAATTTCTCCAATTACAATAAATAATACTAATATGGAGATATTGGACCAAAATCTTTCAACAAATCCTCTTTCATTGTCCTTCAAATAACTTATAATCTCAAGAGACTGGCCTGGTCCCTTAACAAAATCAAGGATCTAACAAAAGACAAACTCAATCGGAAAAAGATCAAGTGAATAATACTTCTCTACCAAAGAACATAAAGAAATGGGAGCAAATGAAAATGTATCGATCAAATTACGAAGTGCATCTCTTCTGATGGAGGTGTTGCAAAATCATGCACTCGTGCTAATGATGGAGGGGAAGCGCAGAAATTTTTGCCTGTTTACATAGCTCCTTGTGCCACCATTACTGCTGTCAGAGCACAAAAGTTGGTTTCATCAACTATAAAATTGATGCCAGTGTGAGTAACTAGAACAAAGCAAAGTTCAGGTGTGCATTAATAAAACGGGTCACGTTTATGGGGATGCGGAGAGTATTTGTCAAAGACTTACTTTAGGCGGATCTTCTGTTTTATGAGGCGCTTCTTCTGCTTTTTTCGAAGGTTCTGCTGCTTTGGGTTCATCAGCTTTCATATTCTCTTCAGCTGTACAAACAGTAGTGTTCGTTACAGTTTTCAAGAATATTAACATTCATTTATTTTATGGACCTATATTTCCACGGATAAGGAAAAGCAGGAATCCAAAGGGCTCTTTTTGGTTTCAAATCTCAATTAGATCATTGTCCAACGCCTACGGAGAATTCAGTTTTAGCAATTCAAAGGTGCAGGTCTGATAAAGACATCAAAGAATTACTACCAAATGTACCATTTAAGTTCTCCTATGGAATCCTAAAACAAACATTTAAATAACTGCTACCTCCGTCTTCGGGCAAATCAGAGGTCCACAGTGTGAGGTTGTCTCTCAATAGCTGCATTATTAAGGTACTGTCTTTGTACGATTCTTCACTCAAAGTGTCCAGCTCTGCTATTGCCTCGTCGAAAGCTTGTTTAGCCAAGTGACAAGCCCTGCCATTTGCAAATTGTCAATCTACATCATCAAGACGACAAGAAAATACAAGAAACGCATTCTGAAGGTGTTTCATTGGTCATGAACTTTACCTTTCCGGGGAATTCATGATCTCATAGTAGAATACAGAGTAGTTCAAAGCAAGACCAAGCCTGATCGGATGTGTTGAAGGCAGATCAGAGTTTGCAGTGGCAGTGGCAGCCTGAAGAAAACAGATAATGGAACTCTCAGATGTGCATCAATTGGATCATAATAAAAAATATCTAAATTATATACTGCGATAAGGTAAAGATTGTAAGATAACTTGCCTCATAGCCCTTCAATGATTGTTCAGAAGCCTCTTTCTTTTCCTGATCAGTCTTGAACTCAGCAAGGTAACGATAATAATCGCCTTTCCTGAATCAGACACACAAAAAGAAAGTCAAATACAGATGGACTATAAAGCAAGGATTGTAATAAACACAGGAGGGAGGTGCCTGGCCTCATTCCTCCTGATGAAATAGAGTTGACAATTTAGATATCAGTATTATAAATCCTACTCAGAACCACGCGTGAAATGGGTACAACCTCGGGCTTTTAGGGATAAGGCCTTTTGGCAAAGCCAAGTCAATTTCGGGTCACCAATCCCAGCAACTGACGAGAAGGCCCTATGGAGTAAAGGGAAGTGTGTATGTTGTCACACTTCCTGCCTTTCAGAGGTGAAAGGTGTTCCTAAATGACATGCCAGAAGCAACAGAGCGACGACCAGGGAACAGGTTCACGAAAGGTCACAAAGAACCTCAAAAATGGATCACAAGTTTGTTATGGACCATTTTGATTTAAAAACAGGTAGAAAGAATTGTTGTTTTTATGCATTTGACTTACATTTTGTAATAAAAGACAGTAGCTTCTCCAGTGGCAGAAGATGGAATTAGATGTTTGTCTATGATTTCAAGAATATCATGGCAAATCTTGGACAACTCTTCTTCTACTTTCTGCCTGTAGCCCTTTATCAGCTTGACATTGTTGTCATTCCCTTTCGACTCTTCTTTCTGCTCTATCGAAGACATAATACGCCATGAAGCCCGTCGAGCTCCAATTACGTTCTTGTAACCAACAGAAAGCAAGTTCCTTTCCTCCACTGTCAGTTCAGCATCCAGTTTTGCAACTTTCTTCATACTCTCAACCATTTCTGATGAAATAATTAGGAATCCGAAGTTATACAATGGAACGCAAAGACATTTATTTCTCTTTTATCATATATTAGTGAGATGAGATGAGAAGTGACATTGGTATAAAACATACCGGTGATGTGAAAATTCTTTACACTATCAGTGCATAACATCCAACTTAACCAAGCAACTTACATGCCCTTTAACCCCCATAAAAGAATAGATCACAGATGATGATTGCACTCATCAGAGTAATCAATGAACAAAGTGCAATATGTTCTAATTGCAAATCCAAGTTGATGATGAATCAAATTCTCATCCAAAAAGGTTTTATCAGGAAAAAGAAGGCTAAAGTGTTTTGCCTTTAAGTTGCTCGGACT
This sequence comes from Capsicum annuum, assembly GCF_002878395.1. Taxonomy (NCBI): domain Eukaryota; kingdom Viridiplantae; phylum Streptophyta; class Magnoliopsida; order Solanales; family Solanaceae; genus Capsicum; species Capsicum annuum. The sequence continues at coordinate 97,753,673 of NC_061111.1, read as the reverse complement.
CAAGTGTGGGCGTCTGATTCAGGTGCAGATCTGGAGATCAGATTCTCAGCTAAAAATAATTCAAATATCTAATCATTTAAATTACAAGATATTATGTTAAAAACTTACAACACAGAAAATATTAATGAAAAGGAGAATTTCTAAAAAAAATATAAGAAAAAGGACTGGATTAAATAGCTTTGAAACTCATAAACTTTCTTCTTTCTCAAAAACAAGTACAAGTTCTTCACAAAAAAAGCATCACACGAAAACGTTACTCTGGCACAAGTAGATTCATGTGTAAGGGGCAGGCATAGTTTGAGCCAATCCGAAATTCAAACATTTTTGGATAATTAGTTTGGATTTGGATTTTATTTTTAAATAATATGAATTTTGAATTGAACATCGGATTAAGCACAACAGATTTGCGGATACTGAAACCTCGAAAATTTTATACTTTATATTCAGCCATATCTGTATTACATGTGGTCATACTAACAATACTTGAAAAAACAGGAAAAGCTATCACAAAAATATTTTTTATTTAATTTTTTAAACAATCAAAATATTTTCTTTTTTTTTTTTAATCGTAAAACGACCACGAATGATCGTTTTTGCATAGTATTTTAAATTTATTTTTTAATGTAAAGCGACTGTTTTAGAAAAATATTTTATAAATAATTTTTTTAATCAAAAACTGACTACTTTTGGTCGCTTTTAGCTTTAAAAAAGTATAAATATTAATAAAAAGTTTTAAGAAGAATTTTGAAATTGTTATGAAAAATAAAGTAGAGAAGAAAAAGAGTAGAGAGAGAAAGATTATTTCTTATTTCTCTCGACGGATTCTCTAGGTATCAGAGATTAAAAATACAATGAACAAACCCCTCTATTTACGGAAAAATTTCATAAGTAGCAAACTTAAGCTCATAATTAGGAGTTTCATAGCAACTGTTTCATAATTACCTGAAATAGCAACTTGTATTTTGTATTTTATAAAAGTGTTGCTACTAAAATTTCATAGCAACTGTTTCATAATTACCTGAAATAACAACTTGTAGTTTAGATTTTATAAAAGTATTCTGGTAAAATACATATACAACAAGATTTATTGTCCTTCTTTTACTTATCCCATGTGTTTAAAGCAGTAAAAAAAAAAATTCATAAATTATTGTTATTTAAAAAGCGGTAGATTTTTTTTTCATAAATTAATCTTCTTTAAATTATTAGATTCCTTTTTCAAACCAAACTCAAATATGAAGATTATTATCTTCATGATCTTCAAAAATTCAAAATAAAGTACTATTATCGTTTTTTTTCTCTCATTCACTTTTTTTTGTTTTGATTTCTTTTTTCTTTTCTATTTTTTTCTTTCCACTTTATTTTCTCTATTCTATTTCTCTTCTTTTTTTCCTTTTTCCTTTTTTTCTTTTTCTTTTTCATTTTCTTATTTTTTTCCTTTCTCATATTTTTTCTCTTATACCATTTTCGTTTTCTTCTTTTTTTTATTTTTTTCTCTTTTATTTTTACACTTCTATTTATTTTTTGTATTTTTTATTTTGATTTCTTTTTCTTTTGCCATTTTTTCTTTCCACTTTATTTTTTCTCTTCTATTTCTTTTTTTTTCTTTTCATTTTTTTCTTTATTTTTTTTTTTTTTTTTTTTTTTTTTTTTTCCTTTCTCGTATTTTTTTTCTTCCTTTTTTTAATTTTTTTCGCTTTTATTTTTACACTTCTATTTTTTTTCTTTTTCATTTCTTTTTTTTTTTGGATTTTTTATTTTTGTTGTTGTCTTTTTTATTTTTTTTGTGTGTTTTTTTTACTTTTTTATCTCTAACTTTTATTTTTAAAAGACAAATATCTATATCATATATATATATATATATATATATATATATATATATATATATAAACATACAGATCTGCATATATATTTACAGTACAAAACATACATATACACCTGCATATGTATTTATAGAAATACATATCTGACTCATATGTATATATAAAATATAGAACACAAAATCTCTATAACAAAAATGACAACTATATACATATACATATAGGTAACCAAAATACTGAAAATGTATTGTATGAATGTGACCATTTTTGAAGTATTGTATATAAATAATAATATATATCTGGGTAAATGTATAATCAAAAAAAAGATATAATTACATTACAAATAACTAATACATGTGTATTTATGTATATGTACTTGCTAAAAACTCTATGTAAATATATATGTATTTGGTTTCAATAAAAAAAAATATTTTCATGTGTCATGAAAGATATATGTATTGATTTGCATAAAATACATATACAGAGCTAAAAATATGAAAAATACATATAACGATCTATGCATACATATGCAAACCTGTAAAATACATATTCCGAACAGAAAAATACATATGCAAAAACTGAAAAATACAGTTAAAATACATATACAGACCTGTAAATATATAATAAAAAAAATCTTCTATTGATTTGATTTTGATTTAGTTGTTAAAAATTATACTGAAAAATATTTTTTCGAGGGAGTGAAGTAATGAAGTGAAAATAGGAGAGAAGTAAAGTAATGGAGTGAAAATAGGATAGAGGTAAAGTAATGAAGTTAAAATAGGAGAGATGTAAAGTAATGAAGTGAAAATAGGAGAGATGGAGTGAAACACGTCTGTTTCAAATTTATGAACAAAAAAATGCTATGTTTGCTACAAAATGTATTTTTGTAAAAATATTATTATTTATTATAATTATGATCTTAAATTTGTCACTTCCTGTAATTTTTTATTTTTTTATTAGTGCAATAAGTCCAATTTCCAAAGGTCCAATAGAATAGTACCTATGACCCTGCTCAATATAGTATTAAACCAATATAGAATTACACGATGTAGGCGGCATGGTTACCTCGATCTTTATTAATGAGCAAATTATTAGGTGAATGAGGTTGTTAATTATCATGGCCAGTTTAGAGGCTCAAAGTCAAAATTAAAAATCTGAAATATCCAAACCAATAAATTCATAACCGAATTTAAAAAGTCCAATCCAATATCCAATGCGAGCAAATTGGGATTGTTATTTCTTCAATCCGAAAATTCAAACCAAAATTTTCACATCCAATCCGAACGTCCACACCTATTTGATACAGAGTTTAAGAAATTTAGAAAAAAAATTGCGATCTTAAAGAAATCGTGATTTCTGAAATGAAGAAAAGGCAGAAGATAGAAGGGAGTGGAAAGGAAATGAAATGAATTACCATCATAACGTTCAGCTTGTTCAGCGAGCTTAGCCGTGTAAACATGAGTTTCTCTTTCCTTTTCCTTTGACATTTTTCTTTAATAATTAGCCTAAACAATATGGAGTAATGTTGTATTCTTCTTGTGCAAATTACAAACCAAAAGATATTGATGCCAATTAAGAAACTAATTAGAGTAGTACTGCTGGACGAGATGACAATTACTTACAAAGAGGAAATGGATAATAAGGAGGGGATGACAGTTACAACATGGAGAAAGTTATGGGGAGAAGACTATCTCTACCGTTCCATTAATTAGTACTACAACGGGTAAACCGTCACTTCAGCTTAGACTTGACTAACATGTTTACATAAAAGTCCCCTTAATTTGTATACGCCCCTATTAATCGTCACATTTTTTTTGCCTACTTTAAGAAATCATGGTTAAGAAACTAATTTTAATTATTTTATCTGTAACTTTTATAATAAACTACACTTTATTTAAGAATAATACTACTAATAATTTATTTAACCAAGTTTATGAGAAGATCAAAAATATTTATTTTTAAAAAATAAGTTGCTATCAAACTTTTTGAAAGAAATTAAAATAAGTAATTTTGAAGAGTGTAAAACAGTAAAAGTTATTTTTGAGAAGTTTAAAAATAGTTTTTCCACCTTTTTGAAAGATATTTTTGAGAAAATACACAAAACACTTCTTAAAAACTTGATCAAGTACTAATTGATGTCTTACTAAATTGATTGGTCAAACAAACTAATAATTAGGAGCAAATCTTATGAGTGATCTCATTATTCAAAAGTCATTATCTTTTATTTTGTTATAAAAAGTCATTTAACTTCACCTTATCTTTCACAAAAGTAACTTCAATAAAATTTGAATAAAATTATACCTTTAATTTGAGAGGAAATAACAAAAGTACCCCTTGCATTCTTGCGTAGTCTTTGTGTCTTATAACCTTGTAATCCGTGGGTTGTATTATCATATTATAACACCCCATATTTTTGGGCTAATCTTTGAACCGTCGTTCCTACGTGTATAAGTTATAATCCAAATGATTCCCATGTGAATATAAGCTTCATGATCTTTATCCTCGTGTTTGATGTGCTTTCGAGGTGAAAATGTTCATAGGAATCACTTAGAACAAAGTTGAGCTAAGAGCCTTTGATTCGTCTAAAGATTGATATTCGATTCTACGAGGGTCTAATTTGAACGTGTATAACTTTTTATATACGTAGAGTTTTGCAGCTCAATACCCACCAAATTGTAGATAATTGAATTAGCTTTCCAACTATATCAATTTCGCCTTAATCCGATACCCGAGCGAAAAGTTATGACATTTTTTGTGTGAGTCAGTGAGCCGAAATCCGCACATAATACTTAATTTCAGCCCCCAAAAGCATTATACACACTATTATTCATCTTTTCTCTCAAAGAAAAATCCTAGCCACCTTCCAAGAACACCAAATTAATTAACTTCTCTTCAAGAAAAATCAAGAACTCAAATTTTCCAATTCAAGAAAGCTTTCAAGATTGTGTTTCTCCTTCAAAATTAAAGATTTAAGGTATGTGGGAGTTCATCCATGGGTCTCCTTTCACCCATGGAGCCCCAAAACCCTCCTTTCAATTAAAGAATGAAATTTTATTCTTATTATGGAGTTTTGTATGTTCAAGAAAGATTTAGTTTCATGATTTCATACTGTTTTTAATTCAATTCAGTCCATGTGTGATTCCATGCAAGATGTTGAACTCCTCATGCCATGAATTTATGTTTTCCCATGCTTTATTCAAGTGAATTTCATGAAAGACCCTAAATTCATGATTTTTAGCAACATCCCCATATTTCAAATTCATATTTTCCACATGTTTGATGAAATTCTCATATCATGTTCAATCAATTTCAAGATGAATTCCCGAGTTATAAATCTTGTCATGTAACTCTATTGTTCCCTCACGTTTAAGACATTCTTATGTTCAAGCTATAAGCTTTACGTGTTGTGATGAAATGCTCATGTCCTATTTCAAGCGAATTTCATATGAATTCCTAATTCATGATTTTAGTTATGTAATTATGCTATGCTCCCATGTTTAAGATATTTCCATGTCCAAGTTTATGATCCCCATTTTTTTGGTGAATTGTCCCATGTTAAAGTATTAATCTCCATTTGTTTGATGAAATGCCCAAATGAAGGGTTTCTTTAAATAATGCTTACTTATTATGGTCTCAAATGCTCTCATGTGTTCTTATTGTTATTGTTATCGAGTCCTGGGGGTTATGAATGTCTGAAATTTTGTTGTTTACCTAGTTTCTAGTATCTACAGAATGATTTCAGTTATACCATAGAAAATATCATTCAGTCAGTAATATGGTCAGTTATGAATCCGATTAAGTTAGCTCAGTCCGGTTTCAATCCCTGTATTAGTTTATGCTTTAATAATTACCTCAGAATCTGTATGTACTGTTATTTTCAGAATACCATGACCTGAGCTTATCAGTTATTAGTTATCATTGCATACACCAGTTAGTATTTCAGTTTTTTTCAGTTGGGAGTAGGATTCAGCACTGAGCGAACCCAGGGATTGGGGCACTCCTTCTATTTTAAGGTTTGACCCTTAGTAGCAATCCCTGAGTTACAGAACTACGTAGCCAGCGTAGGTTGAGATATCTTTCTGCCAGTTTAGGGTTGACACATATCTCACGAGTACTCTTTCTAGATTAGGGTGACTCTTTAGACCTTCAAGACACTAGTTTAGTAGATCCACATAATTTGTGTTAGTACCCGTGGCATGGTACTGATACCCTTTCAACTAGGGTAACAGGTTGGACCCAAATTAGCTTAGATTGGGATATGTCGGTTAGATGATACCTCCCACTATCTCAGTTACAGTCTCAGTTTAGTATTCATTTCAGAGTTCAGTTTCAGGTTTGCTTGACCATAGCATATAGTTAACAGTTATTCAATTATCAGTATTTCAGTTTGTAGACTATTTCAGAATCATGTTATACGCTTGGTTTTGCATTCTCAAATAATACAGTTTACATGCATTCATATTTGGTCATCTCATGTTGTTCAGTTAGTCCTTGTCTCATATGCATAGTACTCCACAATTTCAGTCCAATTATTCAGACTAAGTATAGTCCAGTCTTCCATGACCAGTATTCAGCTATCAGTCATTCAGTTAACTAGATAAGCTTAGTATATGTCATGTTTGGTTCTGTATGTTTAGGTATTTATGCTTAGTATAATTGTATATTCAGATCCTTAAGTTATGTCAATCTCCATCACATAGTTAAAGAATCAATATTCATATAGTATCCATGTTTTACCATATCCCAGCTTCAGTTCTACTTATATCATTAAAGTAAAGTTTTACAAAAACTAAGTGTAGAGATTCACTATCTTATCAGAGTATGTTTGTCACTCATGCTTTAAGATATTTCAGTTTTCAGTTTATTCTAGCCTATTAGTGAGTCTACTTACACTTAGCATGCATGTTTTAAGATTACATATGAAATTAGTTTTACTTATTGCATTCACCCCTGCATACTCAGTATATTCCAGAAATACTGATCCACATATACATATGTGTGGCTACATTATTTTATAATGTAGGTACTATTTGTAGTCCGTACATCATGATCAGACAGTTGAAGTTTCCAGCCAGCAGGTGATGAGTTCTCTTGTTTCGAGAAGTCCAGACAGTTTTAGTTCATGTACAATTTATTTATTTTTATATGTATTGATTAGTGGTAGTTTGAGGCATATCCCAGCTATCTATAGTCAGTACAATAGAGGCTTTATAGATGTCGATCAGCGTCAGTCATGTAAATTTCAGTTTCTTCCTTCAGTTTTATCAGATTGTAAACTTTATCAGTAATGTATTTATTCAGATTATGCCATGATTATATTTTTTGCACAGCAGAACTTTTTATTTATTTTATTATAATTCAGTTGCTTAACAGTATGTCAGTTCATAGGTTAGCTTGGGATCACTTGTGGTTTCGAGCACCGTATGGCATTCAGGGTGTACTCTCGGGGCGTTACAAACTTGGTATCAGAGCACAGAGTTCAAGTGTCCTAGGGTGTCTATGAAGCCATGTCTAGTAGAGTCTTGTGGAACGGTACGGAGACATCTGTACTTTTCTTCAAGAGGCTACAAGGCATTTACAAAATGTTTCCCTTCTTTTATGTCTCAGATTGTGCTATAGAAAGGTTCTCTACGAAACTCACACAGATTTTTATCTTGCTCTATTCATGCCATCTCTACCTTGTTTTTGAGGTAACATAAACAGTCAAGCTCAACTTTCTATAGATAGAGTTTTCTCAGACAATCCCTACAAACAGTTGTGGGATTGCATGCAGGCTCAAAATATCCCATTAGTTCTGTTATGCTCTGAACTTTGAAAATAGTCATTCTTATTTATGAAACTCCTACATTGAGCTGAAGTTAGATGCGTTTTCAGATTCGTTCTCAGAATCTTTTGATAGCATCTAGAGTTAGAATCATGAACCTAAAAGTTTAGCAGTAGTGGAGTTGGGATAGTGCTATCTGGATTGAGTATGTTATGTATTCATGGGATAGTTGTATGAAGGTAAATCAGTAAGCTTGAAATAGTGTATGCAAGAATTTAAGTTATTGATTCAAAATTTTATGTTGTTGATGTCGGATGTTCAAGTATGATGGTAGTTCTTATGGTTTAGATGTGATGTTAGTAGGCGACGTAAGAAGTTAGTATGGTTCATTGAAAGTTTGGGGATATCCATGTTAAGTGTTAGAATCTAAGTTTGAATCGTTAAAAATTGAGCTAATAGAAAAAAAAAGTTGAAGCTCTAGATGGTGTAAACTCAGAGTAAAGTGATTGCAGTTCAGTTTAGAGTTATTAAAGGGGTCCACAGACTTAAGATGATAGCTTTAGTCTAAGGGGGAGATGATAGAACAGGTGACCAAGTTAGACTCTCAAATTCTAGTAGTAGTGCCAGTATGTGTAGAAAAGCAGTAAAGGAGGATAATTCCCAACCTATTCTTATCTCAGTGCAAAGTTTTTCAGTCATCACGATATCTACTCATGCCTTACATGTCAGCCCTATGATCACAACTCATATTCATGCGCTTTATAGAAAAATCATATACGCTTCCAGTTCCTCGTATAAGGAGTTCCAGTTCACTCAGCAGTACGAATCCTATTCCATGACATCATGAACTCCAAACTCAAGTCATGCAGCTCATAACTCATGTAACCATGCCTTACAGTATGTTCAGTTCCAGTACTCATGTTACACTCCTAATGATCAGCGAAATTTAGTTTATGTCATGTATGCCCTTAGTTTAGTTCTCTTCAATAAATTCATACTTTTGATACCTTATTCCTCAGGCCTCAGTAAAGTGTCAAGTTATGCGTAGTTATTATTTCATGCTTCAGGTCCTTATGTTCTAATCTTTCAGTGACCTCTCTTTAATATTAAGATAGTGATGATGAATAATTGTTTAGATGGGAGAGAGTAAGTGTTCCTTGTTTTCATGATTCGGACTAGTATTACTGTGATATATGTACACTTTGTAAATTCGAATAGGCTTGAACATTGTGAGAAAGATGCTTTTGTGGTTGTTTGCCTAAAGTTCATGTGTGGTTATGAAGATAGGCTTGAATGTCATGTTGGTGTACAAGTGGAAATTATAGCTGAGTATAAGCTTTCAACATAATTCAGTCTGTATAGCCAGTAATTCAGTTTAGCATTCAGACAGGCAAATTCGTATGGTTTTTTCATCTCCCAGCCTAGTCATACTATTCAAAATTTTCATGAATATGGCCATTCCGATAGGTAGTTTGTTCGCATCTATGTAAATTGTTTGTTCGCATCTAGTTATTATTTCATGCTTCAGGTCCTTATGTTCTAATCTTTCAGTGACCTCTCTTTAATATTAAGATAGTGATGATGAATAATTGTTTAGATGGGAGAGAGTAAGTGTTCCTTGTTTTCATGATTCAGACTAGTATTACTGTGTTATATGTACACTTTGTAGATTCGAGTAGGCTTGAACATTGTGAGAAAGATACTTTTGTGGTTGTTTGCCTAAAGTTCATGTGTGGTTATGAAGATAGGCTTGAATGTCATGTTGGTGTACAAGTGGAAATTATAGCTGAGTATAAGCTTTCAATATAATTCAGTCTGTATAGCCAGTAATTCAGTTTAGCATTCAGACAGGCAAGTTCATATGGTTTTTTCATCTCCCAGCCTAGTCATACTATTCAAAATTTTCATGAATATGGCCATTCCGATAGGTAGTTTGTTCGCATCTATGTAAATTGTGAACTAAGTTCAATTCATGCATTATGTTTCAGATCCCAGATATTCAGTCATGATTCAGTCTGTAAGTGCTCCATACATCATCTCAATTTTTTCTTAGTATTTCAACCAAGTTAGTATCATTCAGGGGATGAAATATCCCAAGGGTGAGATGTATTGTAATACCTCGAGTATTCATGTTCTAAAGCTTTCATCTTCTCTTCACGAAATAAGATTCATCTTGAAGTACTGGTTACTCATCAATTGACTCTCTCATTTCTATCTTAGCCTTATAATCATTCTCATGTCATTGCATGTATTCAAGAAATCAGTTCAGTTCATGATATTTAGTTCGTGTATTGTGTTTTAGAATCAGTTATGCAATCATGTTCTAAGTCATGCATGTTTAGAATATGATCTCAGTTAACTCCGTACAGTACTCTCAGTTTAACTAGTTTCATTCAAGGACGAATGTTCCCAAGGGAGAGATAATGTAACACCCCGTATTTTTGGGCTAGTTTTGAACCATTGGTCCTACGTGTATAAGTTATAATCCAAATGATTCACATATGAATATAAGTTTCATGATCTTTATCCTCATGTTTGGTGTGCTTTTGAGGTGAAAAATATTCATAGGAATCACTTAGAACAAAGTTGAGCTAAGAGCCTTTGATTTGTCTAAAAATTGATATTCGATTCTACAAAGGTCTACTTTGAATGTGTATAAATTTTTATATGCGTATAATTTTGTAGCTCAAGACCCACCAAATTGTAGATAATTGAATTAGTTTTCCAACGATACCAATTTCGCCTTAATCTGATATCCGAGAGAAAAGTTATGGCATTTTCCGTGTGAGGCAGTGAACCAACGCTATTGGAACGTGATGCGTCGGTTGTCAACGCGACGCAATGACCAACATGTTACGAAATTGTTTCACACGCCCTATTTCAGTTTCTAAAGGGTCTAGGGGCACTTTGGTGACTTTCCGTCACCCAAATCCGCCCATAACACTTAATTTCAGCCCCCAAAAGCATTATACACACTATTATTCATCTTTTTTCTCAAAGAAAAACCCTAGCCACCTCCCAAGAACACCAAATTAATTATCTTCTCTTCAAGAAAAGTCAAGAACTCAAGTTTACCAATTCAAGAAAGCTTTTAAGATTGTGTTTCTCCTTCAAGACTAAAGCTTTAAGGTATGTGGGAGTTCATCCATGGGTCTCCTTTCACCTATGGAGCCCAAAAACCCTCCTTTCAATTAAAGAATGAAATTTTATTCTTATTATGGAGTTTTGTATGTTCAATCAAGATTTAGTGTCATGATTTCATACTGTTTTTAATTCAATTCAATCCATGTGTGATTCCATGCAAGATGTTGAACTCCTCATGCCATGAATTTAAGTTTCCCCATGCTTTATTCAAGTGAATTCCATGATAGACCCTAAATTCATGATTTTTAGCAACATCGCCGTGTTTTAAATTCATGTTTTCCACATAATTGATGAAATTCTCATATCAAGTTCAATCAATTTCAAGATGAATTCCCAAGTTATAAATTTTACTATGTAACTCTATTGTTCCCTCACGTTTAAGACATTCTTATGTTCAAGCTATGATATTTACATGTTGTGATGAAATGCCCATGTCCTATTTCAAGCAAATTTCATGTGAATTCCTAAATTCATGATTTTAGTTATGTAATCATGCTATGCTCCCATGTGTAAGATATTCTCATGTCCAAGTTCATGATCCCCATATGTTTGGTGAATTACCCAATGTTAAAGTATTAATCTTCATGTATTTGGTGAAATGCCTAAGTGATGGATTTCTTCAAATAATGCTTACTTAATATGGTCTCAAATGCTTTCATGTGTTCTTATTGTTATTGTTATCAAGTCCTGGGGTTATGAATGTCCAAAATTAAGTTGTTTATCTAGTTTCCAGTATCTACAGAATGCTTTCAGTTATACCATAGGAAATATCATTCAGTCAGTAATATGGTCAGTTGTGAGTCCGATTAAGTTAGCTCAGTTCAATTTCAGTCCCAGTATCAGTTTATACATTAATAATTACCTCAGAATTTGTATGCACTGTTATTTTCAGAATACCATGACCTGAGATTATCAGTTATTAGTTATTAGTTATCAGTGCATACTCAATTATTAAAACTAATAAAGTAATTGTCACTGATACTCAATTATTAAAACTTGTGTCACTTACACCTCATTTTCAAACTTTTTTGTCACTGTTAGCTAAATTGCTCAAGTTAGATGACCACTCATAAAACTTGCTCTATTAATTAGTATATATAACTACTTTACGCACCAATATTATTATTGTTCCTCCCCAAAAAGAAAAGGAAATTTGTTAACTTTAGGGTGTGTTCGGTATGAAGGAAAACATTTTACTTTTTCTCATGTTTGTTTGTCTAAAGAATTTGAAAAATATTTTTTATATGAACACAAGTTCCTTCAAAATAAGAAAAATGACTTACCTAATCAAACTAGAAAAAATAAGTTGCAACGTTCATGCACTCTCAAAATCACCCATCCCACCTTTATCCTCCCACCCTTTCCCCCAAAAAAATTTTACCCACCCCAACCCCCGACTCCCCCCCCCAAAAATCTTCCCCCCCCCCCCCCCCCCCCCCCCCCCCCCCCCCCCCCCCCCCCCCCCCCCCAAAAAAAAAAAACTTACCCATCCCCCTAACCCTAACCTCAATTTTTAAAAAATAATATATATTTTTAAAAAAAATTAAAAAAATTATTCTTACTCCACACTCTTTACTATATTCATTCTCATTGTTTTATGTTAAATATATGCAAATATTTCACCCTATTCGTTTCCACTGTTTTATGTTAAATATATGCAAATATTTTTAAAATTATTTTCTATTTGCGTAATGAACACAATAGAATAAGTAAGAAACAACTTGTTTTTCTAAAAAATATTTTCTTGGAAAACATTTTCCTCCATACCAAACACGCTAATGTTTTCTTTAATATTTGAGCAACTTCATCTCACATTGATCAGAATATATTCCTGTTGTGAATACTATTCCAAATGCTCAAAAAGAAAGTTAATTGCATTACAATATATTAAAAAATCACAACCACTAAACACTACAATATATAAAAAAAATCACAACCACTAAACACTATTGATAGAGAGGGTAGAAGGAGATGAGGAGTTAAACCAAAAGGGATGAGGTGTAGTAGATGAAAGGGGATAAGAGGATTCAGATTCTTAACAACAGTTAGCATGCCTTTCTTTATCTCAATACACTGCTATTAACTATTCTTTCCATTCACTTGCTCCACCGAGGCAAATATGTCCACTTGGGGTAGTTTGGAAGAAGGGATAAGAAAAATAATCTCGGAATAAAGTTTGGAATTAACTTTATCTCATGTTTGCTATAAAGTATTATTTAATTCTGAGACTATTTTATTCTACTATTTGTACTAAAATGGTGGCACCATTATCCCATAAAAAAAAAAGGGATAAAATAATTTCATAGAATATCCCACCTCTGTTAGAACATGCACAGCGGAAGAAAAAAATTCTACGGGATCAATATATCTTACATATAATCTAGATAACGTAATCAATACGAAAATCAGAAAACTTACCTCTTGAAGCTTTCACATAGTTCGTTCAACGTTTTGTTTGTCAGGTTTGTCGACTTCTACTACTTTTTGACTTAACTTTTGTAATCAATCTTGTGTGGCCAAGCCGATTTGTACTTAGAAAAAGAATAGTATTCTGGAATAAAACCACCTTTTTTTAAGAAACCCCAACCTCTATTTATTCTCAATTCAACTGAAAAGAGAAGGAGAAGAGGTAAACTATTTTTGGCCTTCATTATAGTCTTAATGACAAAAACGTTTAGGCCTTAATTCCCTCTTAATGCCAAAAATATTTTTGGCTCTTTTAAAGTTGTCATAATGCCAAAATTGGTTTTTAAATTTACTCTTTTTATTCCTTTATAGAAGACCAGTAAATAAAATAATATTATCTCTTCTGTAACTTCTTTTCTTTTTCAAATACAATTAGCTAATCAGGCATAGTAAGGACCGCAGATTTATTAACTGAGGCTTCCATTTACGATATTAATTCGGTAATGAATATCATAGTAAATTATAAATTATTCCACTAAAAATCTATAATTGCACTACTCGATTTAATTTTGAAATCTACCATTACATCTTATTTAACTCCCCATGTTAGAATTACCGACACCAATCAACTAAATTAAATTCTCTAGAAAATTTAACACATTGATTTATTTAATCCTTTATTTATAATGCTTAACTTATTTCACATGACGATATAAAATCTACCTGCAGGATTTTCACGTGAAAACTTATAAGCAATCATAAAGGGGTGTCTTCTATCTCAAGTCTGAGACATGGTTCTATCAACTAATTAATATTTCACTAAGTAATTTGTCATCATCCAACCTATTAGGAATATATTGACTCATAAAAGAGTCTCACCTTTTAATAGATTAAAATAATAAACTAAACCACATAGATCATAATAATTATATCAAGGTTAAGAGTATAAGTACATGTAATAGACTAGAGAAGTTGTTTATTAAAATTCAGAACATAAACAAGCATCTCTAATTGGTCTGTTCAATACATATGAAATGTACTAGCACAAGAAGTTGGAATATTACCACTCTCATAATTAAGATCAAATTATATTTAATCTTGTGCTACAATTATCAAGATGTTTGTCCTATCTCATATTGGATTGTGAATATTAATTTATTATTTATAAGAACCGATAATTTTAATCTTTCGTGCATGAGTTAAAATACTCCATATGCAAAATTGTCTACTATATAAATAAAGGACATACATGTTAACACAATGATCTATTCAAATAAAGATTTTATTAATATAATAAATTGTCTTTACATGAAATGAAAATATAATATTATAACACAAACTATATGGTTAATAGTATATCCTAACAACCTCATGAGCTATCCTTACTTATCTCATGAGTGTAACAAACAACCCCTTGGTTCATAACAATTCCCGAGAAATTTCTCAAGTGTGGGCTTGCGTATAGTAATATGTTATTGAAAAAATTAAAAAAAAAAATTGAACAGGTATATCAAGAGTGAGCCAACCGCTGATGCCAGGACCTTAGATTTCTTATGTTTTTTTTTCTTTCCTTTCTGATTGTACGGTTAGGAAGGAGTACGACTGATCGGTTTTACTTCAAAATGCTCTCGACTTTTGTGGATCAGCTTAAACCTGTTTAGTTATGTGTTGTATATAGTAGTGAGATTTGCTACGAAGTACGACTTTTGTATTTATATTATGTTATTGAATTATTCTCTTGTGTTAGTTCATTTAACTATTTTATGTTTTGAATAGGTGAGGGATTATTGCGTGCTGGTCACAGATATTTAAAATTTTGGATCGTGATTATTATTTAGAGGATAAAAAGATCTTACTTCAACAAAGATTTTGTCAAATATTGTTTCTTTAAAAATAATTTTGAATTATTGACTAGTGAGTCTTATAAAATTTTCTATTTTTTCATTATATGTATATTTTGCTGCAAAATTTTTGAAGACTCTTCATCCTAATTCACACAAAAGATAGGAAACCTTTGAGAGGAAAAGAAAGGGTAATCTACTAGAGACACCTTCTATTCCTTATTGTTTTATGGATACAAAATTTGTATTAACAACAAAAACTTCAAACAACTTATGAAGTATCAAAATAAAGTTTCAATAACTTCAAACACAAGTTCAAACAATTTATGAACTATCAAGAGTTCGAACTATTTTCTTAAAAAAAATAGTAAAACCAATGATTAGAAAGAAATGAGACAAAAAGAATAAGTCTACCAAATTCGCGGTGTGTCCTTAAGGAATTTATTTTCCTCAAGTACCCGAGGTTAATGAAATAAATCTTTTCAGGATAAAATTATTCACTTCAGCAAATAGTGGTTCCTCAAATTTGTTAAACAACAAACTCACTCACACTTGAGTTTTTAGGAAGAAGAAGAAGTTTTTAAATTTAAAATTTCGTACCTTTACCTGAGAAAAAATTCAGGTACTTATAGCCAAAAGATGGTGCTTTAGAAAGGAAGCAGTGGTTCTTGAAAAGACTCAACTTTCTGAAAAATCACCAACTTGTCGATCCTACATGTGGTCGTAGGTTGTTAATTTCAATTTACAAAAAGTTTTCATGACATACATTGGTCCAATTGCATTTATATGGGCACCTGCACGTGCATGTAATCACTTCGTCTTCAAAAAGTGCCTCAAAGGATCGCGTCCCTCCCTGGTGCATCATGACATGCATCCACACATACTCGAGAGCGTCTGCAAATGGAGAATAATTTTTCTATTATTTTTGGATTACAATATCACTAATTTTCAAGTTTCAAAAAAAAATTGTCCAAAAAGATGATCTCTCGATTGATCATTTGTCAAACCAAAGTCATAGTCGAGCCGAGCGAGCAAGCGGCGACAACACTCACTATCCACATGAAGGCATGCTTCTATGTTTAAGCATGAAGAAGTTCCTTTCTCCCACCAATGTAGGAGAACACTTCTTTCATAAAGTGAATACTCATTTTCACTTTCCCTTCATTTTTTTTTATTCATTTTCCATTCACATTTCATCGCTTAGAACCCAACAATCCCCCACATGAATGGGGAATGGCTATTTATCAAAAAAATTTATGAACAAGTGTGTTATTTACAAGCAAAGACTAATTTCATAAGTAGGTTTATCTTTGAACCGTCTAACTTTAATGTACATATAGACAACACAAGTCATACAATCAACCTATTATCATTTATGGTTCTTACGATTATATTCATTTCATCCATGAACACTTTCTGATTTCATAAGATCTTAGAGAACAGCACTTTACTATCATTCACCTTGAAGCGACTTCTATTTCACCCTCATATAGGTGATTTCTAAATGTTTAATTCTATATATCAAACTATTTGGTCAATCTCCCAAACTTAGAAACCATTAAAAAACTTCAAACCATAAGCATTATCTTTGTTTCCTAAGCATTATATTCATCGTGAGAATGAGTTTGAGTTAAATTGACAATGTTTGAACAATCGGTCACAATTTTATTTGATTTTCTTGAACCTAGCTATCGACATAATGACTTATCCTAGATCGTAAACTCATTCTCTTCTATGATATCTCAATTCTCACTCTAGTTAGATCTTTTGTAAGTGGGTCTGACATATTATCCTTTTTAGTCAATCATGATAATTTTACTAGAGAGTAGTTCTCTAATGGTATTATGTTTTCATCTTATATGATGAGATTTATCGTTATACATCATGCTCCCTGTCCTACCTATTGCCACTTGACTATCACAATGCATGCATACTAGAGCCAAAGATTTTGGCCAATAAGGATATCTTTCAATAAATTTTGAAGCCATTCAGCTTCTTCACCGACTTTATCACACATAATAAATTCAGATTTCATTGTAGAGCGGGCAATACATGTCTGTTAGGATGATTTTCAAGAGACTGCTCCTCCACCAAAAGTAAATACATGTCCACTCCTGGATTTTACTTCATTTGATCTGGTGATTCAATTTTCATCACTATATCCTTCAACTATCACTGGATATTTGTATAATGTAAAGCATAGTCTTGAGTATATTTTAGATAATTCAAAACTCTTTTCATTATCATTTAATGAGTTTGATTAGGATTACTCATATACCGACTCAATTTACTAATGGTGCATGTTATATTTGGTCGCGTACAATTCATGATATGCATTAAACTTCTCAACACTCTTATGTAGTCCAATCATGAGTCACTTTCACCTTCATTCTTTTGAAGTGAAAAGCTCACGTCTAATGAAGTCTTGGCAATATTAAAATCCAAATACTTGAACTTTCAAGTACCTTTTTAATGTAATGAGACTGTGATAATGTCAACCCTTTTGGAGTTATATAAATTATTGTCCCTAAGATCACATCAGTAACTCTAAGGTCTTTCATAGTAAACTTGCTCTCAAGCATTCGTTTCATAGCATTTACGTCATAAATGCCTCTACTAATGATTAACATGTCATCTACATACAAATAAATAATGACTTTACAATTTGGAGTGTCTTTAATATAAAATATTTATTTATCTTGAATCCGTTTGTCAACATGATTTAGTCAAAATTTGCATGCCACTGTTTGGGTACTTGTTTTAGTTCATAAAGTGACTTAATAAGTTTACACACTTTTATTTTTTTACCAGGAACCAAAAAACCATCTGGTTGTTCCATGTAAATTTCTTCCTCCGATTCTCCATTTAAGAAAGTTATTTTCACATTCATTTGATGGATTTTAAGATCATATACCATTGATAAAGCAACCAACATTCGAATGGACGTTATCCTTATTACTGACGAGTATATGTCGAGATAATCAAGACCTTCTTTTTGTCTAAAATTTTTCACAACAAGTTTTACCTTATATTTGTCAATAGTGCCATCAGCTTTCATTTTCCTTTTGAAAATCCATTTAAAACCTAAAGTTTCTTTCCTGGAGAAAAATCAATCAACTCCTAAATATGATTGCTCATGATTGAATCAATCTCAATATTGACTGCCTTTTCTCAAAAGTATGAGTCCGAAGACAACATCGCTTCCTTAAATGTTTGAGGCTCACTTTCAAGAAGAAATATTACAAAATTTGATCCGAAGGAGATTGACGTTCTTTGACATGTACTACGCCTTGAATTCTCATCGTTAAGTACATTTTACTTTGGTTTATTCTAAGTTTGTCTATACCCCTCCACTGGACCGCTCATGTCCAGTTTTATAAGAATAACTGTGTTTAAAGAACTCAACATCATTTGATTCAATTATTGTATCATCATAAATATTCGAATGTTGAATTTATGAAAAAAATTCAACATGTTTTACTTTTTGTAACATAACTAATGAAGACATAGTCCACGGTCTTTGGTTCTATTTTTATCGTTTTAGATATAAAAACTTGAACTTTAGCTAGATACTCCCACACTTTAGAATATTGCAAGTTGAGTTTCTTTCCTTTTCATTTTTCATATTGAATAGATTATGCCTTGCTATGGATACTCTATTGAGTATTCGGTTTGCTGTAAGAATAGCTTTCCTTCATAAGTTTTATGGTAAACCTGAATTGATGAGTGAGGCATTTATCATTTCCTTCAATGTTTGGTTTTTCTTTTCTGCAATCTCATTTGATTGAGGTGAATACAAGTAGTAGTTTGATGGACAATTTTATTTTCCAAACATATCTCTTCAAAATGAGATTCACACTCTCCACCTCTATCACTCCTTATCATTTTAATTTTTTTATCTACCTGATTTTCAAATTCAGTTTTTTATTGACTAAATGTGTTTATTGCTTCATCCTTACCATTTAGAAAATAAACATAACAATTGTCAGTGAAAGTTATGAAATATTTTTTTCCTACCACGAATGGTGTTGACTTCATATCACAAATATCTATGTTAATTAAGTCCAAGGGATTGAAATATCTTTCAACAGACTAAACGGATGCTTTGCATACTTAGATTCCACACATGTTTGACACTTTGATTATTGCACTCAACGGTAGGCAAAACTTCTAAACTAATCTGTTTTCACAAGGTTTTATAATTGACATAACCTAAATGTTCATGCCACAATTCACTTGACTCAAGTAAGTAAGAAGAATCAAAAACTTTATTCATATAAATATTCATTACATTGATCTTAAAAAGACCCTCAAAGAGGTAGCCTTTACCTACATACACTTAACCCTTACTTATTAAAACTTTTTCAAAATTAAATACACATTTGAATCCATTCTTATTTAGAAGTGAAGTAGAAACTAAGTTCTTTTGCAACTCTGGAACATGAAGAACATTATTTAGTGTCACCATTTTGCATGATGTTATCTTCTAGCAAATCTTGTTTCTTCCTTCAACCTTTGTTGTAGCTAAGTTCGTCATGAATATCTTCTTATCAACTGAGCGAGAGTATATGTTGTAAATAGTTCTTTGCTGACAGACACAAGGCAAGCGACACCTGAACCAATTCACCACTCTCTCGAATTTTTAACTATATTGTACTCCAAAATCATAGCACATAGATCGTCCACGCCGTCTTTGAATTCAACTATGTTTGCTTGATCTTTTTTCTTGCCCTTTTCGAAGCTCAAAAACCTGTAAATTTGCAGCCTACTTTGCCACAATTAAAGCAATTTCCTTTGAATTTTTTCTTAGGAGGATTGCCCTATCGTTATGATGCTTTTGTTTTCTCTTCTTTGATTAAGTGGGGTCATTTTCCACAATGTTTGATCCACTTATTGCAAAAAATTTATGAGACGTCTTTTTTATTGTCTTGTTGTCCTCTTCAATCCTTAATCTCACAGTGAGGTCTTCAACAGACATCTCCTTGTGTTTATGCTTTAAGTAGTTTTTGAAGTCTTTCCACAAAGGTGGTAACTTCTCGATTATTGCGGCTACTTTAAAAACATCGTTCACGACCAATCCTACATCAAAGATTATGTGAGTATCAAGAACAAACTTGATATATTCAATAAAGGTATTGTATAAGCTTATACCTTCAGTAAGAAGATTATGGATTATTATTTGTAACTCTTGGACTTAGGTAACTACTTTACAATCTACCATTTTATAGTCCAGAAATCTTACGATAATGAGTTTTTTCATTTCGACATCCTCTGTTTTATACTTCTTTTCTAGTGCATTTCAGAGTTCCTTAGAAGTCTTCATATTATTGCACACATTATACAAGTCATCTTATAGATCACTCAGTATGTAATTCTTACACAAAAAGTCTGAGTGCTTCCAAGCTTTCATTATCATGAAGCTTTTTTTTTGGAGTTTCTTATGGAAATTCAGAAACACTTTTTATGATGAACCTTTGAGACTCAAAATAGTCAGATAAAAGAATATCTTCTACTGCCAACGTTTGAAATCAACACCAAAAAATTCTCTTGATTTTTCATCGGTGCCATGGCCGGAGCAACATTTGAACGACTCGAAGTAGCAATGTTTGTTACTGCAACATTCACCAGTCCTTCGTTGACTTGCACTTCATTAATCATTTTGTCGTTACAATAAGACAAACAACTTCGTATTCCAAAATACTAACAATAGAGTTTTTAAATTTGAAACAACTTGTTTCTAGTTTAACGATGAAATGTTTATGTTCTTCTAATCGTCAATCGAATAAATTTTAACTCGTGATAAAGTTTTAATATCTTCAAATAACTATCAAGTTCAAATAGAGTAGAAATCCAAAAGAGTTTAATCTCCATAAACTAAAATACAATTTATAATAAAATCCATAAGATTGTTGTTTTTCGGGTACAAAATTTTTTAACAACAAAAACTTCAAACACAGGTTCAAACAACTTATGAACTATCAAAATAAAGTTTCAAGAACTTCAGACACGAGTTCAAACAATTTATGAACTATCAAAATGAAGTTCAAACTATTTTCTGAAAAACAGTAAAATCAATGATTAGAAAAAGAAGAAGACAAAAAGAATCAACTCCACTGAATTCATGGTGTGTCCTTAAGGAATTTATTCCCCTCAAGTACCCGAGGTTAATGGAGTATATCCTCCTAGGAAAAAATGATTCACTTCAGCAAATGGTGGTACCTGTTGAACAACGAACTCACTCAATGATTTGTTAATCACTTGAGTTTTTAGAAAGAAGATGTTTTAACTTCAAAATTTTGTGCCTTTACCTGAGGAAAATTTTGTGCCTCTCTACTTCATCTGAGGTAGTGGTATGATCTGCGTACACTCTACCCTCCCAGACCCCACTATGTAGGAATACACTAGGTATGTTGTTGTTACAGCCAAAAGATGGTACTTCAGAAAGGAAGCAGTGGTTCTTAAAAAGACGCAACTTCTGAATCATTCCGGACCTGTGGACTCCACCTACGCTCGCAGGTGGCCCATGCGGTCACAAGTCATTAGTTTTCAGGAACTTTTCATGACATGCATTGGCCCAGGTGCGTCCGCAGATAGGCATCTGTGCGCGCATGTCGTCACTTCGTCTTCAAATGGTGCCTCGAAGGGTCACGTCCTTTCGAGGTGCGTCGTGACATGCGTTTGCACATGCTCAGATGCGCCCGCAAATGGAAAAAAAAATTCTATCAAATTTTTAGATTACAATATCACTAATGTTCAAGTTTCAAATGAATTTTATCCAAAAAGATAATCTCCAAAGCCGAACGACAACGATACGAGGCTTGTCTTGTTCTTGCCTTATTAGACACATGAAGGCATGCTTCTATATTTAAGTATAAAGAAGTTCTCTTCTCCCACCAATATGAAAGAATACTTCTTTTTGGTGGGAAGAATACTTCTTGTATAACATGAATACTAATTTTTCACTTTCCCTCCATTTTCCATTCGCACTGGATCATTTAGAACCCGACATTCCTTGCCACAATATATCCCAGGTTAGCTACCTTTTCTTTGCGAAGTCCTAGAAGACATCCCTGTCCCAGTCAATCTCCTAGATCTTGGCCAGACATGACCCTGAAAATGTCGACCTTAACCTTGAATACGTCTTTGGCTTTCTTATCTTCCAAAATGATTTCATTTCAATTGAAGAAAAAAAAAAACAGCTTTCTCCTTGAAAGCGTTTTAACGTCTTGAATTTGAGACCCCCAAGTTAAGTTGCTCTTGGTAAGAAGCATTTTATCCCAAAATTAGATGGATTTGTCTAACCTAAAAGCAAATTACTAGACACCAGATTGGAGACAGGGATAAGATACAGATAAATCATCTTATTGGAAGCATTGGAGGAAACCTTGTAATCTCGTATTGTCGTACTTCCAGTGCGAGATAAATGAACATTACATAGATGTCTGACCAGCTTCTTGTGCGAAAATGTTACATCTAGCAAATCCATAACAAGAAAAATGAGCCGTTAACTAATAAAGAATACTGGAAGCACTATGTTTTATGTTTGGTTCTCTTACATGTTATGGCTAGAAGTTAAAACCTCGGCTTCTCAGCAATGATTGTTCTTGAGTACAAGACACAATTAGATTACAAATTAACAAATAAATTGTTAAAAATTAAAAGAATGGGAGATGAATGAATTGCTATATAAACTCTTGAAAGGAATCCTTCTGATGCTGTCACCACTTTCTGCAGCAGAGTCTCTGTCTAATCTACAGTACTCCAATAAATTGTATTTCAATCTCTGCAGGCTGCCATATGATCTATTTGCAAGGACACCACGATCAAACCTCCTCAGGCAGCTTGTAAGATCAAATAAACTCCACTTCATAAAATGACAAATGACATATCACAATGGAAAACTTCCTTCTTTCATGATTCAACATGTCGCGGTCATTCCTCTTTTCTAGTGGAATTTAGGAAAGTCATCAGTGCTAAAGTGTTCATTTCCAGAAAAATCACTTTCTTGTGAATGGTTTTTGGCATACAAGAAGCCGCTGGTCGCTTCCGTTCTGGAGGTCAATCACCCTAGCTTCCCAGCGGATTTGTGTGGCTAACACACGTGCTTTCTCTATGGAGTCCAATGTATCAGAAAGAATAATCCAACCCTATCAAGAATTCATTCAAATGTCAAAACATGTACAAACTGCAAGGACTCACGAAAACATGAGAGAGACCTGAATGTGTTGAGTCAACTAGAGCTGGAAAAATGACGTGTAACCGAGATTAACAAGGGCAACATTAAAGAAAGAGTAAGATACAGACTAAAGGGAAAACCAGGTACACGAGTCATCCTGCGTTAATGCAGAATCCGAGGAAGGGCCACACTGAAGAGTGTGATGGACATCCTACCCTGACGCATGTATCAGGGGCTGAACCCATGCCTTGAGCCCCGTGACTTATTGGTCACGAGACAACTTTACAGTTGCTCTAAGGCTCCCCGTCAAGATTTTCACAGAACACAAAATGCAAATACAGTATTACCTCAGGTCTCAGAATACGATCCATCTCAAGTAGCAGTTCAAGCATACTGCAACCTTGTGAAGCAATGTGTGAAAGGAGCCCATTAGCATTGAGCATATCATATGTTCGTGGATATGTAGGAAATGGTTCACACCTGCCCAATTTTGAAAGACTGTTATCAGTAGATCACCAGAACCCTTATAGCACTTAATTCTTTTTCTTTTTAATAAAGAAAGGGAACTTATAGCATTTAAATTTAAAAGCACTAAGCTCGTGTTCAATAAATCAACTAAGCCTCATTTCCAAATTAGTAGATGTCACTTACATGAATCCTCTATCCATTCAGCCCTATTTGGTCTTGTTCCATTCCAATATTAAACAATTTATTGGTATTGCTATACAAAAATAAGCTGCTAAGCTCATATAGTTAATTTAAAATTTTCTTTTATAACCATAGTGTATAGGCCAGTTAGAACAGATGGGAAGAAATCACCTAGTGTTTTGTCTCTGCTGGGAATTGAACTTGAGTCCTCATAGTGCTCAACCCACATCATTGACCACTAGGCCACGCCCTTGGGTGCAATGCTAAGCTCATTTTATGCAAGAAGTGTAAAGGGAAAAGCAAGAAACAAGCATCAATAATAGCTATCCTGTTGAAGAGATCAAGTACAAGCCTCAAATTTCTCTGATTTTCCCTTCAAGTTTATACTCACACTTGCAATACAAGTGATGGCTTTTCTGAAGTAAAACATTCATGTTTTAGAAAAGATTGTAATCACTAATTTTGAAGTCAGTAACTTAGGGATGCCAAAAGACTTCAAATCACATGAGTACCGCGACTGTAAGATAGTTATACAACCCTTCTCACTGGTTATAAGATTGAAATGATAAATACCTTGCTATCATATCGTCTTGACCTCCCATTTTAGTTATCAAAACATTGTGCTTCAGAATTCAATCAATCACCAACTCAAAGGATAGAGATGGTAAGCAAACTGAAAACAAAATAATTCATGCAACATGAACAAGAAGAAAAATTACGATATGTAAAAGAACAAGACTTTTGGAGTAAACTGTGTCGGTAGCACCACAAAAAGGATATAAGAATTATTAAACAATAGATCAAAAGGGTCACACTACAGCACCTTAAACCCACTTAACTATTCTACATATTATGTATGTAATGCGTTTTCAAAAAAACATAGTTGTTAATTCTTTGGAGAATGTGCTGTAACTTTTTTCCACTATAATAATCTGACTGAAAAGCTAACTGATAAGAACAAATACCAGAATATCTCTCTATCAGTCAAGAAAGTAGAAGAATATAAATTATCCATATTGCTTTACTTTAGTTTGAATTATTATGTACAATATCCAAGTATAAATGTCTTTGCAAGTCTTGAAAATGTAAATGATCCAAGTATAAATGTCTTTGCAAGCTTGAAAATGTAAATGATAATGGCTTTACCAGTTATGCAGAATACCGGCTAAACCTCGATCAAGTATGAGATGAAGTGTATTACGCGCCCCAAGAGGCACAACATTCATCACCCACACTGATTTACTTGCCTCCAACATAGCAGCATTTAAGCCCCCATAATGTGCATTCATGTCCATGATATTCCGCACCATATTATAAGGTGGTCAGAGAAGATCAACGGCGACAGCAAAAACCAATAATTTCTCAATGCTGATCTCCAGAATTCTGAATCCTCAAGGAAATCATCAGGATGGACTCCTGCCCAAGAGGAAAATGCGGGCAAATGAGTGCTTGATAAAAGAAAGTGTACAAATAGCTGAAGATTGGAGAATGAAGAAGTCACAGAAACCATTTTACCAAAAATACTTGCCATGAATTTCAATATCAGTTGAGTTCAGAGGACCAGATCTGTCGTGAATCGGAACCCACCAGTTACTGCTTGTACCAGAAATACAGTGTGTGAGCGGTTGGTAGTACAGTTGCATGTCCACGCCTTTACAAATGGGTATACTATACTGTGAGCTACATCAAAACGGAAAAGCTCATTACAGGAGGTTAAGTGGCAAAAGGGAATATGTGAATCATTCAAATCTATCAATGCACATATCAAGAAAGATTAGAACAAGGTAGTTTATTAGAAAATTCATCTTCTGTGTCTCCCTTTCAGAAAAGGCTGGGTGTGGAAGTTGGGCAGAAAATTTTTTTTACCTAAAGATCGTATACTTTAATTAGGTACTCCATTTAATTTGTTTATCTTACTGTATCTCCTCCGTTTCAATTTTGTCTTACTTTCCTTTTTAGCTTGTTTCAACAAGAATGCCTCTTTCCTTTTTTGGCATCTCTTTAGTTTCAATTTTTCACATGTCGTGTTTAAGATCACAAGATCAAAAGACATTTTGATACATTCTACATATCTTTAGATTAAGATCACAAGATTCAAAAGTCTTTTTAACTTTCTTAAATTTCATGCCAAGTCAAAAGCAGACAACAAATTGAAATTGAAATGGAGAGAGTATTTTGTTTACTGAGTAGAGCTCTACAAATGGATGATGCCTTTTCACCTAGATCACTGTTCTTGACATTTTAGCTTATCAATTTAGTTAAATGAAACAAGGAATTGCTCAAGAAAGATAGGAACAGAAACGAAAGGAGTACATGACCTCCTCGATTGGCCTTACCTATAGCATTGAGAATTTACCGTCTTCTGCCAGATGAAAGTCTCTTCCTGCTGTTCCAAAAGAGACCAACAAAGCTGTTTAGTGTACTCTTCCAAAGGAGTATACATGTCTCCCTTCTTTGCACTAGTAGAACTATCTTGCTGCTGCCGGGTCGTGGGTGAGGTTAAAATAAAATAACCTCCAGGCTTGAGCACACGGTCAATTTCAATTAAAAACAGTCCATCTGTTTTTTTCAAATTGTGAAGAAATATAAGAGAAGAATATTATTGAAATGTTGTATCAATATTATCACATTGATGCCCTATTTATAGACACTACATTCCAATCCTTTTCCTAATAGGACACTACACTACAATCTTTTTCCAAATAGGAATTTACATTTTATTCTTATTCCTACTCATATTCTAACACTCCCCCTCTAGTTGGTGCATAGAAGGCATATGTACCAAGCTTGTTATGGATGTAATTAATACGAGGATGGGGGAAGGACTTGGTGAAGATAGCTGCAAGAAAACTGATAAGGACTGCTCTGGACGTCTGAGAGACCTCAATTGAAAAGGAATAAACTAAAAAAGTGATCCGAAAAGTAGCAAACATTGCCGGGAAGTCGATCTATCGTTAGAAAATTGCCGGAAACTGATATAAAATATATGGGTGATCTCGAAATCAAGAAATGAGTAGATCTTGAACAAGAAAGTCACCAAAAAACTCATCGAAACATGCCCAAGCTGGATTATTAGATTTGATGGCTGAAAAGTGATCACAACCTTGGAAAAATTATATGGGTAGGGTTGAAATGATAGCACAACCCTACAAGAAAGAGAAATTAGATGGGTAGGGTTGGATTGATGGCACGACCCTATTGGAAAATAAAAATTATATGGGTAGGGTCGGAATGACGACATGTAAAGAGAAAATATATGGGTAGGGTCGGAATGATAGCACGATCCTACTGGAAAAGAGAAATTATATGGGTAGAGTCGAAATGATGGCACGACTCTACACAAATCAGATTTGAGGAGTCACCGTAAAGACACAGAACTACGCAAATCAGATCTGAGGAGTCACCAAAAACACGCATGGTGCTATGCAACTCAGATATGAGAAAGTAGTCCGAAAAGATGCACGGTACTACGCAAATTAAATATGAGTAGTCCTAAGAAATGCACGGTGCTACATAAATCTGATATGAGAAAGTAGTAACCGGGTAGATGGACGATGATACGCAAATCTGATATGAGAAAATAGTCACCCAAAAGATACACGGTGACCCAACTTTTGCTAACATAATCATTGGCCAGATGGGCGGGATATATGAATTATAGCCGACCGCCGGTCGCAGAAACTCTTTGATTCTTTACCAAGATCGTGGAAGCTCTGATACCACTTGTTGGGTTCGAAATCGAGAGAGCGTCACGCGGAAGCTTAAAGTTTGCAAACCAAGATGATGATAATTTAGATGACAAATAAAAGTATACTAAAAAAATATATCATTGATACTATTGGCCAACTGACCTACACATAAAAACTAATATTAAAGAAAACATAAAAACTGTTAGAAGAAAATCTCCCCCCAAACTAAGGTTGTCAGGTGGGCCGGGCCGGGCCAACCCGAAACCGGCCCGTTAAAGTTAACCGGGTTGTGGGCCGGGCCGGGTCCAGGTTGGGGGTAAGGTGGGCCGAGCCGGGCCGGGCTCAACAGTAATTTTTTTAAAAACAACCCTAACCCGGCCCACTTAACCCAACCCGATCAAACATACCTAAACCGGGTCAAACCCAGTCAAAAATGAAAAAAAAAACTTTTTTTCAATATACACTATATATACCCACCTATATACATTTTAAATACGTTAAACAATATATATACACTATATATAGTATATACTACATTAGAATTTAAAAAAAATATACACATATACACAATTATACATATATATGCACCATTCAATGTATATGTGCTACTTTAAAGTTTAAATAAAATATACTACAATATATATACATTACAATATATATATATATAGTTATATACTAATTTATAAAACATATACACATGTATACGTTAAATATACACGTCTATAGAAGATATATTCACATTTATACGCTCTATTCAATGTATATGTACTACTTTAAATAAAATATACTACAATACATATACATTATAATATATATATATAGTTATATACCAATTTATAAAACATATACACATGTATACGTTAAATATATACGTCTATAGAAGATATATTCACACATATACTCTCTATTCAATATATATGCACTACTTTAAAGTTTAAATAAAATATACTACAATATATATACATTACAATATATATATATATATATATATATATATACTAATTTATAAAACATATACACATGTATACGTTAAATATACACGTCTATAGAAGATATATTCACACATACGCTCTATTCAATATATATGCACTACTTTAAAGTTTAAATAAAATATACTACAATATATAAACATTACAATATATATATATATATATAGTTATATACTAATTTATAAAACATATATACATGTATACATTAAATATACACGTCTATAGGAGATATAGACACAAATATACGCACCATTCAATATATATGTACTACTTTAAGTAAAACATATACTATAATACATGTATATACTACAATATATATATAGTTATATACTAATTTATAAAATATATACATGTATATATTAAATATACACGTCTATAGAAGATATATACACAAATATACACACCATTCAATATATATGTACTACTTTAAGTAAAACATATACTACAATATATATATATATATATATACTACAATATATATATAGTTATATACTAATTTATATAACATATACGCATGTATACATTAAATATATGCGTCGATATAGCTATATACACATATATACTACAATATATATAGTTATATAATAATTTATAAAACATATACACATGTATACATTAAATATACACGTCTATAGAAGATATATACACAAATATACTCACCATTCAATATATATGTACTACTTTAAGTAAAACATATACTACAATATATATATATATACTACAATATATATATAGTTATATACTAATTTATAAAACATATACACATGTATACATTAAATATACACGTCTATAGAAGATATATACACACGTATATGCACCATTCAATGTATATATACTAATAAAATATACTACAATATATATACATTACCATATATATAGATATAGTTATATACTAATTTATAAAACATATACATATGTATACGTTAAATATACATGTCTATAGAAGATATATTCACATATATACACTCTATTCTATTTATATGTAATACTTTAAATTAAATATACTACAATATATATATATATATATATAGTTTTATACAAATTATAAAACATATACACATGTATACGTTAAATATACACGTCTATAGAAGATATATTCACATATATACACTCTATTCTATGTATATGTAATACTTTAAATTAAATATACTACAATACGTAGACATTACAATATATATAGATATAGTTATATACTAAGTTATTTACTAGTTTAAATAAACCCAATACATTACAATATATATAGATATAGTTATATACTAAGTTATTTACTAATTTAAATAAACCCAAAAATTTGAAAAAAAAAAAAATTGATTCCGGGTCGGGCTGGTTAACCGAGGGGCCTGAACCGGGCTCAATCCGGGCCGGGTTAACCGGGCTCAAATTAAAAAAATAACTAGCACGGGACCCGAAACCCTAAAACCCTAGGACTTACCGGGCCGGGTTGACCCGGCCCACTTGACAGGCTTACCCCAAACAAAACTCTTAAAAAGGACTACATTGTAGATGCTATTATATTATTTTATGAGAAGGGGATCTTCTATTTATAGAATTCAAAACCTTTCATCCAAAAAAGAGGTTTGTCAAATATGAAAAAATTTTATATTTTTCCTCAAGAAAAAAGTAATTATGGTACTACTTTTATTTTTCTTCAATAAAAAACTAAAACTCAATTTTGATAAAAAAATCAGGGCAAAAATCCTAACAAATCTCCCCTTTTTGGCTTGATTTTCTTCACTTGATCCGCCTTCTTTATATCTTTGATCTTTGTTCTTCACATAGTCTTCATCACTGCTACTTGGCATGCTTAAAAATGGAGGTTTTGGGTTAAAAATATTTGAACACTTTCGAGTTAAAAAAAAATATGAGCAAAAAAAAATATGAGTCCTTTGCGTGGTTAAAAGTGAGCTTTATTTTCAAATATGTAACAGCAGTATTATTGAAAATCTGATTAACAATTGTCTCCACATGTAGTTTTATTTTGACAAATATCTTTTACTATCGTCAACTTGATTGCAACTTTAATCTCAACATGTCCTCAATCTGCTCTGATACCATGTGAAGAAATATAAGAGAAGGATATTATTGAAATGTCGTATCAACATTATTACATTGAGGTTCTATTTATAGACACTACATTCCAACCTTTTTCCTAATAGGACACTACATTATAATCCTTTTCCAAGTAGAAATCTATATGTTATTCCTATTCCTACTCATATTCTAACACAAATCAATAATAGTTTCATGTTATTGAATTCATCACATTCATGAATTAACAGAAGCTGAGATGTAAATCTTCCGAAGACCCTATGCTTCCTAAATTTTTTCAGAAACACTGACGGTCATTGAGGGATCCAAAAGAAACAGCCATCTATCTTAACAGGAAAAGTAAAACAAGCATCATCCTACAGTGCATTCCTATGTTAGAAACGGTGAAGGTGTTCCGACCATTCAACTCCAACCCGGAAATAAAGGTCAGCTATCTGGCATCTAAAGATGGTCTTACCTTAACGGCAGCTTCAATTGACAGTTCTGCTTGGTTGAGATCAAGCTCAAAGTGGAATGTTGAAACAAAAGGAAAGTATTAATCATCAGGATCACCAAATAGAATCTACCCATACAGGTCACCAAAGTTGTTATAGATATATTTGAAGAAAAAGGGATGGTTCAACAATAATATGAAGTTCTTTTGTAAAATACAGAGGCCTAGAGAATGAACTGCAGTATCAGAAGTTGTGAAGAGTTTGAACTTAATCGCAAATAACATGCAAACTAAAGTGAAAATCACAGTTAGAGACATTGCATATACCTAATGAAACAAATGATAGATCAATCAACCCATACACAGACTGCAGATCAGTTCAGTGCACATACAAAGATGATGAAAAAACAGCTGGCTAACCACAGCTCCTCAAAACATAGCAAAGGCAATACCTTTATTGTCCCAAATGATTCCACACTGAGCACAATGCACCATATCATAAGACAATGATGGGAATGGAAGCTGTTTCGAAACAAAGTTGCCTATGACAGCCGGAAGTCCTCTCTCAAGTGCAAACTGAACTTGGCTACCAGATGACTCATATGCTGCCACACAAAGAGCCATCAACTTCAGCGAAAGTAGGTGAGCACCAAAGCTACCAAATCCGCAACCAATATCTAGTACAGTGCGGACCTGTTATTCAGACAAGAACAAGAATTCTTATTTTATTAAAGTGATAAAATGGTTAGATACCCTAGTTACAGCAATATGAAGCGGACATGCATATATGTGTTATTCCTAAGAAACCAGCAAGGGGATGAAAAGTAGAACAAGATATTACGTTTATGGAAAGAATAGTCAAGATTTACTTACACCAGCTTGAAGAAATTCTGCATCACTCCCAAGCCCAATCATCTCGGCAATAAGGTGCGAGTGATCTTTGACACTATCAACCATCACTTCATCCTCTGAGTAGAAAGCAATTTGGTTCTATTCCAGTAACATTATTCTGGAAAACAAATTAATAAAAGGGCCTTAATAAAGCTTGTAAAATTTTATTAATGCAGCATCACCTAGTGGAAAGATGCCAAGATATATTCCTACAAATAAATTGATACTGATGAGGTTGAAGACTCAACATACAGGATTTCATCCTACTAACATGTTAATACTAAATTTAACGTTTGAAAGATCATCTCAGGATAGCAAAAAAGAAAAAGTTCATTCAATTGACTATACCTTTTTGTCATGCTTCCAGAAGAAAGGAACTGATCTTTGGTTAGCCTCACATTTCCACTCCATATGACATCCCTACCTGCTGGCCAAGTCAGAAGAATCTTATAGTCCTTCATAGAACGAACCAAACAATGTGTTTGTTCGCTTGATAACTCACAGTGTCGATCAAACTCCTCTCCATTTTTTAACCCAGCTAACAAATTTGCAGATACGTTATAACAAGGTACATAGCTCTCTCTTTCCTTGCCACAAAAACCAATGTCTTTTATCCAATTGGCACCTAGAGAGAGGCTCTTTTAACTCTAAATAATCACTTCGCACTTGCGTCTTTAACTTTCTATAACTTGTATAGATATCAGGCTGTGCAGAGGAGGCCACAGAGTCGGAGGTATTTGTATGAGATGATTCTAACAATGCTATCAGCACAAACACACTGACCAAGCACAAGAGTAACCAGTTTACTGACAGTCTACGGCCGAACAGTATCGATAATTTAGTAAGCAAAGGACTTCTCATGTCCAAGTTTCCACCACAACCACCTCAAACCCAAAATTAACAGGTGCTAGTTACTGTTTCAACCAAAATCTCCAAAATTTGTGAAAGCTAGAACCTTTCGTCAGGTATCATTGCTCATATGCTTCACCCAAAATATAAACAATTTCAATTAACATGAGTCAGACCACTATGCAAGCTTCCTCATGAAAAAAAACAAAAAAAAAGTAAGAAAGAACCCAATTCATGGCAAAACAATCACAAACATAGAAAAGGACAAATACAATTTTGATCCCACAAGTGTCCAATCTGCAATTAAAACAAGTAAATTCAGATCAATAAAATCACTCCTCAAAATGGACTTAAAACGTCACAAACAACCAGTCCAGCAAATGGTAATTCTGAAACAATCACATTTTTTTCACTTAAAAGAATCCAAATCCAGCAACTACTTCCTCAGATACACCTGCAAAATAAAAGCATCAAATTCCACATAAGAATCAATCAGAAAACAACGACAAAGCACACAAGGATGTGGCCTAGTGATCAATAAAGGGTTTCAGGTTCAAATCTCAACATATACAAAACACCGGGTGATTTCTTTATATCTGTCCTGTCCTAGCCTTGGTGGAAGGAGTTGCGGTACCAGATAACAACAATAACAACGAACTCAGTGTAGTCCCACAAAGTGAGGTCTAGAGAGGGTAGAGCATATGTAGACCTTACCACTACCTCATAGGTAGAGAGGTTGCTTTTGGTAGACCCTCGGCTTAAGAAAGACGGTCCAAATAAGAGGTACTAGGTATCCGTGGTGCGTGCAAGCTAGCCCGTACAAAATGGTTATCAAGAAAACAACAACCACGACAATGCCTCAATTTAAACTAGCCAGGGTAAACTATACAAAATCCACTATATCATTTCTCTTCACTTAGACCTATTTCATTACAATACTCAATAACTTGTCTTCTGAGACGAATGGGGAAGTCCTATAACAATTAACAGCTAATAATGCCTCAATTCACTACATCTATATATTTAAAGCTCAATAATCTGTCTTTTAAGGCAAATGGGGTTCTCTAAATCTAAAGAATTACAACAACAATCCAGTATAGCCCCATACGCAGGATGCAGTGTACGCAAACCTTACCCCTACCTCGAGGAGGTAGAGACACTATTTCCAAAAGACCCTTGACTCGAGAGTAACAACCATCAAAAAATTTAAACAAAGAAGAAAACAAATGGAGCAAGAAATGAAACGCCCCAACCACAACTTAGCCTTTGCATTTTGCTCTTCTGAGGCTTGGCGTTAACACATTAAGATTTTGACATCAAGTGCTCTTTGTTTTGTTGGTTAATGGTATTCACAATGTTACCAAAAATAAAAAAAATCAAAGTAAGATCTCAAAATGTATATCAGATCCACATATTATTGCAAAGAAAGGAAATGACATTGCAACATACAACATTAACCCAAAAAGAAAAAGAAAAAAACAATCCTTGCTCTTCCAATGGCAATTAACTGAGCCAATGACAAAAGGGTTTTGTGAGTGATTTCAAATGAATCCCAAGGGGTCCGGGAAGACCAAGTGAATTTCTGAAAAACTGCGGGTATAAATTTTGTGGGCGTCTATAGTTAATTATGTATACATATTGGGGGTTGAAGTGTTTATTTGGAGATGACTATGCAGAATTTGTATACATGTTGGGGATTGAAGTGTTTATTTGGAGATGACTACGCAGAATATGGTTTCGCAACGGCAATTACAGAGAGAAATGAAAAACGGCTCAAAACAGAACACACCTTTTTCCTATGGATGCGTGACCTTTTACTATGATCCGGGAACAATTAGGATACGTTTGTAAGATCTATATATATACACTAGTTTAAGTGTTTACATTAAGCTAAATAGAATATTTATTTAAATAATAAAAATAAATATAATAATTAAATTTAATATGTATGTAAAGATGGATAATTTATTTATTAAATCTAATTTTTATAAAAATATTTTTAAAAATTGATCAACATTCATTTACCATCTGTAAATTGTAACAAAACAATACAATGACAGAGAGATCAAACTAATACAATTAAATCCAATCTTTACACACAAAATTCTTTTCAAAGTCGTTCGACACCCATCTATCATCTGTAAACAATAACAAAATAATACGATAATAGAGATATCAAAATAATATAACTAAACCTAACCTTTACATAAAAACATTCCTCAAGGCCGACCAACATTTATCTAACACCTGTAAACTGCAACAAAATAATACGATAAAAGTGATATCAAAATAATACAATTAAACTTAAATTTTACACACAAAAATTTCTCAAAGTATGAATTGTAAACTACCACAAAATACTAAACTAATATGACATTGGCGGAGCCAAGATTTTCAGCAAGGATTTTCACAAGTGAACACATTATATAACCGAAGGAGGTTCAACATCTACTAT
This sequence comes from Capsicum annuum, assembly GCF_002878395.1. Lineage (NCBI taxonomy): Eukaryota > Viridiplantae > Streptophyta > Magnoliopsida > Solanales > Solanaceae > Capsicum > Capsicum annuum. Next base: position 97,718,522 of record NC_061111.1, on the reverse strand, counting down.
ATATACATAAAAAAAATCAAGCTTCCATCAATCTAGACATGCAATCGAATCAAGTTAGATGAGCATCAATCATATTATCGCAATAGCCAAACCGATTTGTTTAGAGTCCTATTTTAGGAGTATTTTTTTAATTGAATAGTAGAAAGAAGAATATTAATTTATTCTCCTACCATATATTTTAGGTGTCTCGTATATTTTAGGAAGTCTAGTTAATATAATAAAAAATAATTAAATAAATTTAAAAAATAGTGAAAAGACAAAGTGACTTCTTATATCAAAGTATTTTACTCTAGAAGCGTTGCATTTAGAATTTATATAAGAATTTTTTATTATAGAAGCATTGAATTCAAAATTTTAATAAAATAGGTGTATTAAGTTTGATTATATAAAACTAGGGAAAGTTACCGTGCTTCGCGCAATTGTGAAATATGCCTGAAGATCTTTTTCTATTATTATAATTTTAAAATAATTAAAAGTATTTTTTTTTTTGTATAAGTTCAACAAAAAAAATTGCACTTTATATACAGAATGAGAGAATTCCTTTCATGTAATCCTTTGAATAGTATATATCTAATCATGAAATCTCCAATATATATATATATATATATATATATATATATATATATATATACGTAAGTTGCGAGTTGTGCATATATATTTTAATGGAATAACTTTTCGCTTAGACGAAAGAAATAAAAAAATGAATGTAGATAAATATCATCGCTACATGTCATGCACAAACTACAACAAATGCAAAACAACAAAAAGTATTTGATATTCTATTTATGAAAAATGCTGAATATTTTTTGAATCTTACAACTTACAAAGTGCAAGTTTATTCACTTGTCATTATATACAAAGAAAACTTTTTCGGCACGTACTTATTTATCAAATAGACAAATAATATAATAAAGTTATTTTTGAAAATCCATACAATTAATTTCTTTTAAAAAATTGGAAAGCATAAAAAACCATAGTACGACCTATGAAATTTACAAGAAAAATAAAATAAAGAAAAGGCTAAACTTTAAAGGAAAAATTATTTTTCTTTTATCATTAAAATTTGGCCAATGAAAAATTTGACATTTTCGGATCCTCCAACACCATGCACAAGTCATTGACTTGTTTAAGGTGGATGCATACTTGACGGTGGTTGTCAAATTGCTTTAAATCCTTTCTATGGATTTCTATTTTAAGCCTTCCAAGCACATGAATTAATAAAATCATAATTCATATACAATACATAAACACAACATAATAAAAGTGACTTGAAAGTGATAGTTGTATATGAAATACAAAGTAATACAGAATCAATTCTTAAGGTTACAACACTTCTCCGTCGACTTGTGAAACATTTGTTGAAGCATTTGATCAATATATGTATAGTTAGATGTGAAATTAGGTGATTAAGTGAAGAATTGAAAAGACAAAAGACAAATAAATTGAATACTTATAATTTAATATACATAATTGTATAATTATTTCTAATAACGATTCTGTTTCAAATTTAGAAAATGCTAATGCCCCTTACCAGCTTTATTTCTAGACATTTTCTTCTTTAAATCATTACAACTATGTATTTTACTCTATTCAATTAAATTGTATTCCTTCCACTCCCTTATCTATTAGATAAGGTTTAAAGACTATAAAGATAAGAAAGTCAAGAGTTTGGAAATATTATTATGTAGATTTTAGTGTCAAGATTTTAATGAAGGATTCGCAACTAAAAAGTTATGAAAAAATTATATTTAAGATTTTTTAGGAGGAAAATGTTTTTTTAAAAAAGGAGAAAAAAGCTAAATAGCAATGGAGCCCATAAAAGGGTGTCACGTTAAAATATTTAATATATATAAACAACAAAATTAATTTTAGTAGTGATTAGATTAAAAAAAAATATTTGAATATTGCGCATGTTCAATTTAACTGTGTAGTGTAATGGCACAACAAGTTTTTATTTTTTTTAAAAAAAGAAAACCTACTCCTCGTTAACATGAAATATTTCTGCATGGTGTGTAGCTTTCATCGTCTAAATGATTTTAATCATTTAAAATCAACGAATGAAAAATTTATGATAGAACCTACAACAAAATCTGAATTAATTTTGTGAAATAACAGTTTTCGTTACATTAAAAATAGAATACGTCACGTTAGAATGTATCGTCCTAAGATTTCTTTTTTCTCTTGCAGACAAAGGATAATTCAAATTTCATAAATAAATGAAGCACAAATTAAAAAAAAATTAAAGTATCAAAATATTTTTTAAAGAATATAACATTACAAAGAAAATAGAATATTTCATTTCAGGATTCTTCCCACGAATATCTATATTCAATCAGTAAAAGAGAAAAATAAAATGAAAATCACCACTTACCATATAGGAATCACAAGTAGTAATTAAGGTTGTGTTTAGTATGAAGAAAAATATTCTTTTTAGAAAATAAGTAGTTATTTGATTGTTTTCTTAATTAATGTTTTCACTAATTTATGTAGGGAAGTCATTTTAAAAAAAAGTAAGGCAAATATGTTTATTTGAAAAATATTTTTTAAAATACTTAAATCAATTAAACAGAAAAATAGAAAAACATTCTTTTCCTTTCAAACCAAACACACCTAAATATAAAACATTTTCTGTGATAAAAGAAAGAAATTCGGATATATTAAAATTTGCATTGCCTAAACTATCATACTAAAATCTCTAGCCAAAAATCAATTAATGTCAAAAAGTTATTTTGTAGGAACTAAAAAAATCAGAGATATTTGTCCATATTATAAAGTGATAGAAAGGATATCAAAAGTTCCTACATTATACATAAATGCACATTAAGATAGCTAATTAAGAAGATAATTATAATGAGAGGTGAAAAGTTTAATTAAATCTAATCATTTTTAGGTTATTTAAAATAAAATAAAATAGATAAATAAAGAAAAAAATCATTAAAAAAAAAATAAAAATAAATTTGAATATCTTATATATAGATATTTACATAGAATATAATTTAAAAAATAAGTAAAAGGCCAAAAAAAAGAAGAGAACAAATACAAATGATCGTATCAAGTTTTGCATCTAATATGTATTAAAATTTTATTATATATTGAAATGTAAATTTATATTTTTTGTACAAACATATTAAATGGATAAAATTAATTAAAAATTAATAAAATTAGAGATAGAAGAATTCACGAATACATATTTAGATTTCTAATAAAGAAGGCAATTATAATGGGAGGTGAAAAGTTGATGAGTTGAATAAATAATTTTGGGATAATACTCACGAAAATACCTGAACTTTGATCGGATTTTCAGTTGAGCATATTGAACTTTGCGGGGGTCCTATTACCCCCTAGACTTTTTTTTGTATTTTAATGGAATATATCTGTCCACTTGGACATGTGTAAATATGAGGTTGGCGCGTGTATTACACCGCCATCTGCAAAAAAATACACGTGTAAAAATGAGATTGACGCGTGTATTACATCTTCAACCGCCGAAACTGGGTATAGCATTTCGGAGGGAGGAGGAGAAATTAAATCAACTTTAATAAGTCTAGGGGATAATAGGACCCCCGCGAAGTTCAGTATGCTCAACTGAAAATCCAGTCAAAGTTCAGATATTTTTCTGAGTACTTTTTCAATAATTTTTAAATTATGAAACTAAAATAAATAGATAAATAAAGAAGAAATGGTCAAAAAAGGATAAATCGGAATGGTGGCCATAGAGCGGTGTCACATTATCCATGTCTTATTTCTCCGTTTATATATATATATATATACTAGGGATCATATTCGCGCTTCGCGTGATTATAGAAGTTCTTAGTAACTTTGGTTTATAACTTTAATTTAGAATAAATATTACTATAGTATAATATTTATTCAATATAATTAAAAAATATCAAAATAATAATAACTTAGGAGCAATAAGCATTTAACTAGAAATTAAATAATTAGAAATAGAGAAAGAACCAACAAATATTTTCTTTTTGGTCACTAAATCTTCAATTTAATAATTTCTTCTACATGTTAATAGTTGCTTCTATGTCTTTTTCATTTTCGCTTAATCACTTATTTATTATCTTTTAATTGCTTTATAAATTATTGTTTATATTTAGCTAATGATTGTTGAGTGCAAAGATGAATATAAATGATATAATTTCAAGGTTAGAGAAAAGTCAGTAAAATTACCAATTTTTATTAATACGTTAGATTTTTTATCTACTTCAAAATTTTAAGCCTTAAAGGAATTTTGAAAACAAATTTTACAAATTCAAGTGAGAAAAATTATAATTTTACAAAAAAAAAAACTAAAATAAAGTTATTAGAATTAGGAAAAAGGTATATGAATTTAGAGAGCATTTATGTTATGATAAATTTATCCAACATTGAGGTAAATACGATAATTCAGACTCCTTGATGTAGATGATGACAGACTACAAAGTATCAAAATTTAATAACAAGTATTGAGTAAAAATCAATTATGAAATTCAAAAATATATAGTTTTCAATCAAAATATTAGCATAAAAAAATATGAGTACAATTGAATATGGTATGAATATAGTATTTACAAATAAATTCAAACATCATAAAACATAAATCTTGCAAAATGGTGATGATTATAAAAAATTAAACAAATAAAACAATGAATATGAAAACAGACATCAACATTCTTCCTTGACTTCTTTATCTTCCTAAACAAAATACATAATTTTATTTCGATTTAACCTAAAATAATTTAAAAATAATTTAAAACATGACCTGATATTTGTTGCTAGTAAGAGATGACAATATCTCATAAAATCAATTGAGATGACAACCTGAAAAAAACATCACAGTTATCAGAAAAAAAATTAAGATACGTATCTCACAAATCAAATTCTTTCTTTTACTTTTTTGCCTTTCTGCACATGACGCATAATTCAATTTCTGTTTAACATAAAATAATTTAAAATAAACTAAACAATCTATAAACAACGTTTACTTTTCATAAATAATATGTAGAGGGAGCGAGAACCCCAAAAAATAAGAATTATGACATTTAGATATGAGCTTACAACTGCAATATAAAGCACCGTATTACATATGAATGGAGAATTTGACCAGAAATAATGAATGTGGAAGGAGATTAAAAGGCATAAATATTAATTTGTATTAATTATTAAGCTTAATCGTGATTAAATAATTAGTATTGATTCATGAACAGAAGAAATGAAAAAAACAGATGTAGAATTTGAAAAAGCATTCATAAATATATATAGTAATTATTCACTTTAATTAGTGATAAAAGTGAATATGGAGAGAATATACTTTTCTATTGTATTGAATGAATTATTGCATAATAAATAACCACTAAATCATTAAATTAATGACAATAATTTTTTGTCTTTTTAAAATAGAAAAGATTAAGAAAAGTGACAAAAAAAAAGAAGAAAAAGGACAAGTGTCATGTCATAAAAAGATGTCACATCAGCTTCTCTATGACATATATATACACACACAAAAAAAAAAAAAAAATGCAAGATCCATTAAAGTATAAGTGATTTTTTTCATCTCCAACTTTATTTTAAATAATTAGTATTCTCAATTATGAAATAAAACTATTAGAAAAAGAATAGAATTATATATTTTAATAAGAAAAAATTGTAAATACAATTTGTCAAACTTATATACGCTTAATTTTATGTTACAGTTATAACGACTTCTTACTCTTTCGTTTATTCTCTACAGTAATATAATTTATCTATGAAGATCATACATTAATCATAATTAGTAAGGCACCAATATGAATATCGAACACTCAATAGATTCGTTATGTATTTTAAAAGTTATTGTCATGTGACCTAGAAATTACGAGTTTGTTCAAGTCGTGAAGTTGCATAAATGTCAGGTAAGATTACATACAATAAATATTTGTGGTTCGATCCTTTCACAAATCTTTCATATAGCGAAATTTTTAGTGCACCAAATTATTTTTCTTTCTTTTTAATTCATCAA
>NC_061111.1:97702536-97707536 GCF_002878395.1 Capsicum annuum | reverse complement strand
TCAAGGTTAAATAAAAAAAAAAGTATAGTAATCAAATTACAATACATAGAGATTGTTTTTTTTTTTGGGGGGGGGGGGGGGGGGGATTTAGATAATTTTTAAGAATATAATAAAAAAACTCATAATACACATGTTTATTTATAAAAAAATTGCACAAAAAAGATGGAGGAATAGTAGAATAAAATTCAATAAAATCGTTAAATTGTCAAAATATACAAAAACATAAAACCTTTTTTGCAATTGCATGATTATTTTTACTAACATATACAAGATTTTGAAAGCGGATTGGTGGGTGGATGGTAGAGACTATTAACAATCCATCATATTTAAATTGTGAATGATATTATAAATAAAAATATGAAACATAATTTTTGTTTACAATTAGATGATTATTTTTTCGTATAAATTTAATTATCAATGGGGAATTAAGTGTGAGGGAAGGAATGGGTCCGGGTGGAGGCATGAGGGAAAGTGGGTAGAAAAATATTTATATTAAAGAAAATAAAAAAAATGATTGGGGAATGGGGGAAGGCGGGTAGAAAAAGATTTTATTTTTTTCTCATTTGATTGAGAAATAAGATGATAACCAATTTTTGTAAAGATAATATAATTTAACAAGTTTGAACGAGACATTTCAATATGAAACATCAAAAATATTACTTGAATATTATCCGCGCATCGCGTGGGTATATATACACTAGTTTATTAATTTAAATAGTTCATGTATCTATCTATATCTATATATATACTAAATAGCAAGAAAGTCTTGCCAAGATCTTGCCAAGTGGCAGCACAAGATTATTACATGTATTAGTTTTTAGAACAAATTAGTTAATTTAGTTACTAATTAGTTATTAGTTATTTTGTTCAATTTAAAATTTAAAAATAATAAAATACTAATATTTTTAATGAAAATATTTTATTTTAAATCTGCCAAAATCACTCCAGCTAACAATTAATTCTTATTATTTATTTTTTCTAATATTTTTATAATATAAAAATCTAACCATCCATGTTTAGAAGGTTACCTCATTTAATGATAAATAATTATACTATCAATTGGATTGTAAGTAAAAATAATTTAAGTTAAACAGTTACGGGGGGTGGGGGGGCTTGGGCTCTAGGTGACAAAAGAGTTTTTAAAATGAAGTGTGGGCGACACAAGTCTTAATAATTGAGTGAAGGTGACAATTACTTTATTAAGGATTAAGAAAGTAAGAAAAGTTTGAAAATAACCCATAAGTTTTTTAATTTACACTTTGATCCAATGTAACACCTAATATAACTAGAAATGGAGGGGAAAAAAACACGTTTCTCTCTCTTCTCATTTATTAGAGTTTTCTCTCTCTTCGTGATTTTTGTTATTCATTGTTGTTATTGCTTTATTCATCATCTTCTTCTTCATTATCATCTCTTCTTATTCATCATCATCATCTTCTTGTTGTTGAGCATTGTTGTTACCGCTACTATTGCTACTTGATCAAATTTGTTTAGGTCAAATTTTATTTATATATCACTTGGGAATTACTTATAGGTGATTTTAGTAAGTAAAATTATAATTTTTAGTTGAATTTGTCATCTGGGTGTATCTGCTACTGCTGTTTTTTCAACAGTAGATAAAACATGCAACGTGAATCCAACAGATGAGTAATCTGTTGCACAGATGAGTAACCTGTTGCAACATATTGACTAATTTATTGCAACATATTGACTAATCTGTTGCAACATATTGACTAATCTGTTGCAACATATATGACTAATCTGTTGCAACAGATTACTCATCTGTTGGATTTGTATTACAGTGTTGTAACATGAATCCAACATATGGGTCATCTGTTGCAACAGATTAGTCATATGTTGCAACATATTACTCACTTGTTGCAATAAATTACTCATATATTGGATTCATGTTGCAGGTTCTATCCATTGTAGCAGTAGCAAATATACCAAATAAAAAATTCAACAAAAATCATAATTATACTTACAAAATCACCTATGAAGTAATGTCCAGGTGATATACGAATAAAATTTGACCTAAAAAAATTCTAAATATTTCAACAAGGGCACAACGAATAAGTGAAACATATGAAAAATTTCATGAAACAGGTAAAGAAGACAAAAATAGTGTATCATACATCAAATGCAAAAGGATCAAGGGGACAAATGTTTGAGTTTTCCTAAAAACATTTAAGTTCCCTAGTATTTTAATTGCTTTCCAATGGATAACCTATCTATTATAACAAATTTTCTATCTGTTTGATAATTTCCAACAAATGAATCATCTGTTGCAATATGTTAATCATCTGTTGATTCAAATTAAGCAATTATTGGTAATAACTAAATTGATTTAGCTAAAACTAAAGACAAGTATTTAAGATAATGGGACAAACATTTGAGTTCTCCTAAAAATATTTGAGTTCTCTAGTATTTTAATTATTTTCCAACAGATCACCTATTTGTTGCAACAAGTTAGTCATCTGCTGCAATAAAAGCTTATAACAAGTTAGTCATTTGTTGATTCAAATTAAGTAATTATTAATAATAATTAAATTAATTTAACTAAAATTGAAGACAAGACCTTAGACAAGGGGAAAGACGTTTGAGTTCTCCTAAAAAACATTTGAGCTTTAGTATTTTAAATTGTTTTTCAACACATATTTTATCTATTTAGTAATTTTCAACATATGAGTCATATGTTTCAACAACTTAGTCATCTGTTGTAACAGGTGTCTATATCTATTTGATAATTTTCAATAGATGAATTAGTTGTTGCAACAAGTGAGTCATTTATTACAACAGATGTCTATATCTGTTTGATCATTTTCAACAGATGTTTTTATTTGTTTGGTCATTTCCAACAGATTACTCATCTGTTGTAACATGTTAGTCATCTATTGATTCACAATAAGTCATTATTAGTAATAACAAAATTGATTACTAAAATAAAATTTGAATTAATAAGTTTAATTATAGTTTCAATTAATTTCATGGTAATTACACGATCAACTAAGTATGTTTGTCCTGAGTAGAGTGATTAATTGACCAATTTTATTTGAAATGATTCAAACTAAGTCATCATTAGATATAAATATATTGATTTAACTAAAACTAAAGATGAATTAGTAAGTTCAATTATGATTTCAATTAATTTCATAGTAATTACATGATCAATTAAGTGTTTCGTACTGAGTAGAATGATTAATTAACAAATTTTATGTGAAATAATTCAAATTAAACCATTATTAGAAATAACTACATTGATTTAAATAAAATTAAATATGAATTAGTAAGTTCAATTACGATTTCAATTAATCTCAATAATTAAATGATCAATTAAGTGTTTCATCCTTAGTAGAATAATTAATTGACCAATTTTATTTTAAATGATTCAAATTAAGCCATTATTAGTAATAACTATGTTGATTTAACTAAAATTAAATATGAATTAATGAGTTCACTTACAATTTCAATTAATGTCATCGTAATTACGTGACTAACTAAGTGTATTCGTCCCGAGTAGAGTGATCAATCGACCAATTTTATTTGAAATAATTCAATTTAAGATATTATTAGTAATAACTAAATTGATTTAACTAAAATTAAAGATAATCTTACAATTTTAATTAATCTCCTAGTAATTAAATTATCAACTAAGTGTATTCGTCATGATTAGAGTGATCAATTGACCAATTTTAGTTAAAATGAATCAAATTAAGCCATTATTCGTAATAACTAAATTGATAAAACTAAAATTAAAGATGAATTGATAAGTTCACTTACAATTTCAATTAATCTCATAGTAATTACATGATCAACTATGTGTATTCGTCTCGAGGATAGTGATCAATCGACCAATTTTATTTCAAATAATTCAAATTAAGTCATTATTAGTAATAAATAAATTGATTTTGACTAAATTAAAGATGAATTGATAAGTCCACTTACAATTTCAATTAATTTATTCGTCCTTAATAGAATGATCAATTGATAAATTTTATTTAAAATGATTCAAATTAAGCAATTATTAGTAATAACTAAATTGATTTAACTAAAATTAAAGACAAGATCTTAGACAATGGGAAAAATATTTGAGTTCTCTTAAAAACGTCTGAGCTTTGGTATTTTAAATTATTTTCCAACATATATCTTATATGTTTGATAATTTTCTACAGATGAGTCATATGTTTCAACAACTTAGTCATCTGTTGCAACAAATGTCTATATTTGTTGATAATTTTCAATAGATGAGTCTTTTATTGCAACAAGTTAGTCATCTGTTGCAACACATGTCTATATTTGTTTGGTCATTTCCAACAGATGTCTTTATCTGTTTGGTCATTTCCAACAGATGTCTTTATCTGTTTAGTCATTTTCAACAAATTACTTATCTTTTGCAACATGTTAGTCATCTGTTGATTCATATTAAGCCATTATATTAGTAATAACTAAATTTATTTAACTAAAATTAAACATGAATTGGTAAGTTCGATTAAAGTTTCAATTAATCTCGTGGTAATTACACTATTAACTAAGTGTGTTCGTTCTGAGTAAAGTGATCAATTGACCAATTTTATTTGAAATGATTAAAACCAAACCATAATTAGAAATAACTATATTGATTTAACTAAAATTAAAGATGAATTAGTAAGTTGACTTAGAATTTCAATTAATTTTATAGTAATTACATGATCAACTAAGTGTTTCGTCTTAAGTAGAATGATCAATTGACCAATTTTGTTTGAAATAATTAAAATCAAGCAATTATTAATAATAACTAAATTAATTTAACTAAAATTAAAGATGAATTGATAATTTTAATTACGATTTCAATTAATCTCATAGTTAGTAATTACATGATCATCTAAGTGTATTCGTCCTGGGTAAAATGTTAATTGACTATTTTTATTTGAAATGATTCAAATTAAGATATTATTAGTAATAACTACATTGATATAACTAAAATTAAAGATGAATTGAACTTATCAATTCATCTTTAATTT
>NC_061111.1:97698339-97702436 GCF_002878395.1 Capsicum annuum | reverse complement strand
AATTATCAATTCATCTTTAATTTTAGTTAAAGATGAATTGATAATTTTAATTACGATTTCAATTAATCTCATAGTTAGTAATTACATGATCATCTAAGTGTATTCGTCCTGGGTAAAATGTTAATTGACTATTTTTATTTGAAATGATTCAAATTAAGATATTATTAGTAATAACTACATTGATATAACTAAAATTAAAGATGAATTGATAAGTTCAATTACGATTTCAATTATTCTTTATTAATTACACGATCATCTTAGTGTGTTCGTTCTGAGTGGAGTGATCAATTGACTAATTTTATTTGAAATGGTTCAAATTAAATCATTATTAGTAATAGACAAATTGATTTAATAATTACAATTTCAATTAATCTCATAGTAATTACATGATCATTTAAGTGTATAACCTATTGCAACAGATTTAATCTGCTGCAACAGATGAGTCATTTGTTGAAAATTATCAAACAGATATACACATATATTGCAATAGATTAGTCATCTGTTGTAACAAATATCTTTATCTGTTGGTCATTTCCAACAGATGACCAATCTGTTGCAACATATGACTTTATCTGTTTGTTATTTCCAATAGATTACTAATCTGTTGCAACAGATGTCTTTATCTGTTTGGTCATTTTCAACAAATTACTCATCTTTTGCAACATCTTAGTCATCGATAGATTCATACTAAGCCATTATATTAGTAATAACTAAATTGATTTAACTAGTATTAATAAGTTCAATTACTGTTTCAATTAATCTCATGGTAATTACACGATCAACTAAGTGCGTTCGTCCTAAGTAGAGTGATCAATTGACCAATTTTATTTGAAATGATTCAAACTAAGCCATAATTAGAAATAACTATATTGATTTAACTATAATTAAAGATGAATTAGTAAGTTCACTTACAATTTCAATTAATTTTATAGTAATTACATGATCAACTAAGTGTTCCGTCTTAAGTAGAATAATCAATTGACCAATTTTATTTGAAATAATTAAAATTAAGTAACTATTAGTAATAACTAAATTAATTTAACTAAAATTAAAGATGAATTGATAATTTAACTATGATTTCAATTAATCTCATAGTAATTACATGATCATCTAATTGTATTCGTCTTGAGTAAAATATTAATTGACCAATTTGATTTGAAATGATTCGAATTAAGACATTATTAGTAATAACAACATTGATTTAACTAAAATTAAAGATGAATTGATAAGTTCAATTACGATTTCAATTAACATGTTGCAATAGATGAGTAATTTGTTGAAAAAGATCAAATAGTTAAAGATATTTGTTGAAAATGACCAAACATATATAGACATTTATTGCAACAGATTACTAACCTGTTGCAATAGCTATCTCATCTATTGAAAATTATCCAACAAATATAGACATCTGTTGCAACAGATGACCAAATTATTGCAACATATGACTCATCTATTGAAAATTATTAAATAGACAAGATCTATGTGAACTCAACCAAAATGAGCCATAGAATTTACGAAGTGACCAAAATAGGTCACCTATTTTAAAAGTTACCAAAATAGGTTAAACGTAATAGTTTATTACGTTTTTTATTTTTTCTTGATGATCAATTAACGGAGTTGACTTTTATAAAAACGTAAGAATTTCTTACATTTTATATTTTTTTTGTAAAACGTAAGAAATTTTTACGTTTTATAAAAAAATATATAAAACGTAAGAATTTCTTACGTTTTACACAATGGTCGAGGAAAAAAATACAGTGAAATATCAAATCAATTAAAAAAGATACTAAAAAATGAGTTGTTCAACATAACAAAAAGTTACGTTCTTAAATTTTTAATAGCAATGGTCCCCCATCAACAATTTCTTTTTCCACAAATGTCCCATCACTTCTACTTTTTCCTCTTTTTACATATGATAATTATGAATTTCTTGATTAGTTAAATTTATTTATATTTTACATGTAGTTCAAATGATTTATTTTTCCCTCTATGTAATAAATTTTTACGTTTTACATAAAAAATTTAAAAAATAGAAGTATATCAATTACCTCATTAACTTAGCAATTTTCTTATATTTATTCTATATCAAAAAATAATCACTTCTATCCTTAATTGTCCGATTTCTCTCTAAAAAAAGGTATACTTTTGAGTTTTCCTCTACTCCAAATAGTGAAATGTTGAATTATCGTCGATCAAATATGCTACTATATACAAGAATTATATTTTTTGGGTGTGTTAAAAATATGAAATTAATTTTTTCGGATAGTGATTCATCGTAGTTTTCGTTTAGTGTTTCGATTAAGATATTGAGGAGACTCACATGTACAAATACGTTTCATATTATAATTAATGGAGTAAAAGATTACAATTTAATTTAGGAACACTCCTAAATTAATATAAGAAAATATATCTTTTTAGGAACACCCCTAAAAAAATATAATTCTTGTATATAGTAGCATATTTGATCAACGATAATTCAATATTTTACTATTTTGGAGTAGAGAAAAACTCAAAAGTATAATTTTTTTAAAGAGAAATCAGATAATTAAAGATAGAAGTGATTATTCTTTGATATAGAATAAATATAAGAAAATTGTTAAGTTAATGAGGTAATTGATACTTTTTTTTTTTATGTAAAACGTAAAAATTTATTAGAAAAAATAAATTATTTGAACTACATGTAAAATATAAATAAATTTAACTAATAAAAAAATTCATAATTATCATATGTAAAAAGAGGAAAAAGTAGAAGTGATGAGACATTTGTGGAAAAGAGAATTGTGGGTGGAGGACCACTGCTATAAAAAAGTTAAGAACGTAACTTTTTGTTACGTTGAACAACTCTTTTTTTTGTACCTTTTTAATTGATTTGACAATTCATTGTATTTTTTTTCTTCGGTTATCGTGTAAAACGTAAGAATTTCTCACATTTTATAATTTTTTTTATAAAATCTAAGAATTTCTTACGTTTTACAAAAAAAATGTAAAACGTAAGAAATTCTTACGTTTTTGTAAAAGGCAACTCCGTTAGTTGACCGTTAAGAAAAAAGTAGAAAACGTAATAAATTATTACGTTTAGCCTATTTTGGTAACTTTTTAAATAGGTGACCTATTTTGAATCACTTTTTAATTTCGTGGCTCATTTTGGTTCTAAGTTCGATATATGTTGAAAAGCAATTTGAAATACTAAAGCTCAAATACTTTTAGGAGAACTTAAACATTTGTCCCCTTGTCTAAGGTCTTGTACTAAAGACTTGTCTTCAATTTTAATTAAATTAATTTAGTTATTATTAATAATTGCTTAATTTGAATAAACAAATGACTAACCTGTTATAAACATCTGTTGCAATAGATGACTAACTTGTTGCAAGAAATAGATAATCTGTTGAAAAATAATTAAAATACTAGGGAACTCAAATATTTTTAAAAGAATACAAATGTTTGTCCCATTGTCGTAGAGACGTCTTTAATTTTAGCTAAATCAATTTAGTTATTACTAATAATTACTTAATTTGAATCAACAGATGACTATCATATTGCATCAGATGATTCATCTGTTGAAAATTATAAAACAGATAGAAAATATGTTGTAACAGATGGGTCAACTACTAGAAAGTAATTAAAATATTAGGAAACTTAAACGTTTTTAGGAGAACCAAAAGTTTATCCCCTTGATCCTTTTGCATTTGATGTATGGTATATTATTTTTGTCTTCTTTACCTGTTTCATGAAATTTTTCATGTGTTTTATTTATTCGTTGTGTCCCTGTTAAAATTTTTTTTAAAAATTTTAGTTCAAATTTTGTTCATATATCACTTGGACATTACTTCATAGCTTATTTTGTAAGTAAAATTATAATTTTTGTTGAATTTTTTATTTGGTATATCTGCTACTGCTACAGTGGATAGAACCTATAACATGAATCCAACATATGAGTCATCTATTGCAACAAGTGAGTAATTTGTTGCAATATATGACTAATCTGTTGCAACAGATGACCCATATGTTGGATTCATATTACAACACTATAAAACGAATCCAACAGATGAGTAATCTGTTGCAACAGATTAGTCATATATGTTGCAATAAATTGCTCA
>NC_061111.1:97683821-97695339 GCF_002878395.1 Capsicum annuum | reverse complement strand
TAATCTGTTGCAACAGATTAGTCATATATGTTGCAATAAATTGCTCATTTGTAGCAATAGATTACTCATTTGTTGCAAAAAATTAGTCATATATGTTGCAACAGATTAGTCGTATATGTTACAACAGATTACTCATTTGTTGCAACAAATTAGTCATATATGTTGCAACAGATTAGTCATATATGTTGCAATAGATTACTAATTTGCGCAACATATTAGTCATATATGTTGCAACAGATTACTAATCTATGCAACAGATTAGACATATATGTTGCAACAAATACTCATCCGTTGGATTCACGTTACATGTTTTATCCATTATTAAAAAACAGCAGTAGCAGATACATCCAGATGAGAAATTCAACTAAAAATAACAAACATTAAAAAAATAACAAAAAACATAAAAAAATAACAAACACCAGCAAATCAAGTTCCTCATTTTCGTCATAACTTAAAAGCCCTAAATTTTTACTTGTGAAAATTGAAAAGAAACGATGAAGAACTCGAAGTTTTTGTCGCCGGAGAATGTTGTCACGTCGATTGACGGTTGAAAGTCAAAAAAGAACGGTCAAGAACTCAAAACTATTTGTTGCCAGAGGTTGAAGTTGCACAAGATTGAAGGGAGAAATTTGAAAAGTAGTTGATTGGGAGAAGTTAGAGAGAGAAGCTATCGAGAAAAAGAGAGAAGAGAGAGAGATTGATCTGCAGAGGGAGGGAAGTTTTGTGGGTGTGGGTTAATTTGTATTTTTAAAAAGATTAAAAAGTTTAGAAAATATTAATCAAGTCCACAATTAACCTAATCAAGTTTTTAATTATGTTTGATCCTTCAAATTGGTCAATGTCACCAATCCTTCATTCAAGACTTAAAAGACGTCTTTCCTTCAATTTTCTCCACTTACAGTCAGTATTTATGCACAAATCAAAACAACATTGAATAAAGAAAGAAAATCTGCGGATTTTATGTGAAATTATTTTTTTAACCAAACCAATGTTTTCATGATTATATTTACAGTCACATTTGTACGCATTTTTCAAAAGGGAAAAATATTTTCTTAAAATTTTGCTTTAAATAAACAAAAGAGTGGTGTCTATATTTATTTTATTTACTTTTTATTTTACTCTATCTATTTAGTCTGAAAATACTTAATTAAGTACTATAATTTTTTTATCATTATATTTAGGAAAAATGATTTGAAATATACTCGAACTTTGATGAAATTACTGTAACACGCATGAACGTTACGGAGGTCCTATGAACCCCATAAACTATTTAGTAGTAAATTATGACTTCTCCTAGAATATTTATTAGTGTATTTTACTAACATTTATTTGCACTAAATTCTTTTATTTATTTATATATGTATTAATAAATTTTATCTATTTATTAGCTTATAAACGTCATTAAAATACACTAAAAAATATTCTAGGGGAGTTATAAGAACCCAACAAAATTCAGTTATGTTACAACACATTTCATGTTTAAGTATATTTTGAATCCTTTTTTCCTTTATATTTTTATTATCTTTAAAATAGAGAGTAAAAATAAAAGAAGGATAAGTAAACCAAATATCCAACAAACCAAACCAAGAAAAACTAATCCAAAAGATAAAACTGCCAACCAAACTTCCCAAACCTACTCTCTCTCACGTTTTAACTTCCCACTCCCACTCTCATCCATGATGATTGACACACGCACATACAAATACATTTTCTTATATATATATATTGGGAAAATTCATCGTTTTCACTTTAAACTATACAAAAAAAATTGAAATCACACCTAAACTATATTATTGACCTATTATACACCTAAATTATAAAAAAATGATACTTTTTACCCCCTAGATTTGACGTGGATAAAACATAATTATTTAAATGAAATATAGCACGTTTGATAGTAAAATTAAGGCAAAAAAAAAACAAAAATTCTCACCACCCCCAAATCACCTTCTTCTTCATCACCCCCATCCCCAAACCATCTTCTTCTTCATCACCCCCACCCCCAAACCACCTTCTTCTTCATCACCCCACCCCCAAACTGCAACCCCACACCCAAATAACATAATTTCTTCACACCTCATCCTCCACCTTCATCGAATCAATGTCAATTTCACAATGAACAAAATCAAATTTTATTTGATTTTAAACGGTCAAAATCAAATTTTATTAAAAAAAATACAAAATCTAAAATTGAAATTCAAATTGAATTTGTTGTTTTCAATTCACCGGCATTCCGACGAACTCAAACGGTGATGAATATAAAAGGATATTCTGTAGCAAGAACGTTTTTCGGTGAGTTCTCATCGAAAAAGTCGGATTCACCGTATGCTTTCTCCTCTCTGTCTGTTAACTATTAATCCATCCAAAAATGGAGCTTGCCACCACATTATTTTTTTTTTTTTAAATATAGCTGAAAACAAATAGAAAAAGTAAGAAAATGTCGTTGGTCATTACACTGAAGCATAAAGGCCAACAATCGAGTGGCCATTTTCTGAAATAATAATGGCAGGTTGGCCATTTAAGTAAAAAAAGAAAAGTGGTATGTGTGTGCATATGTTTAAATTTTAAAAAAAATTATGAAAATAATAAATTTATTATTTTTTTCGTATTATGCTGATGTGGCGCTGACGTGGCAAGCGCGTGTGCAACACCACACCACATGCAAGTGGTATAATGCTTTACAGAGTGTAAAAAGTATCACTTTTTTATAGTTTAGGTGTGTAATTGATCACTAGTATAGTTTAGGTGTGGTTTCAACTTTTCTTGTATAGTTTGGGGTAGAAACAATGCCTTTTTCATCTTCGTCTTCATCTTCATCCTCATATAAGTGAAATCAAGTTATCTCGTGTAACTCCTCCTGCATGTCACCATGCATTCTTTCGATAATTATTTTGAATTGATAACTTTATGCGGTCATATCATGTGATGTAAGATTTTATGGCTAATTACATTAATTTTTCATTAATTCTTTACTCCATCCAGTCATGATATTTCATCAATATTTCTGAAAAGTTCATACGGTAAGTCCTCTTCTTTGAACTTTTGAATTTAGAATAAGTAATATTTATAGGCATTAGACAAACCTTAAACTCCATCCCAAACAATATCACAATTTTATGTTTGTTTGCTATAAGTCTATTCAAGATATTTCTTGAAAACACTAAACTAAATTAAGTGAAAAGATAAAATTTTAAACTATATTATAAAACATTTTAAATTTCAAGTTAAAATATAAAAAATTTGAATGCATATTTTAATATAAATTTATACGTAATGCTTCATCTAATAAATTTAAATCAGCATTTTAAAAAAAATCACATCAACTCCTTTTTCATTCACATCCATATCTATTTTTTATATAGTTTAAATCGAAATTTAAAATATTCAATAAATACTATGAATAAATCTAAGGTAATGGCGTTATTGATAACAATTCATTTCATCATATTTATTATAGTGATGAGATGATTATGATTCTTTACATTGTACTTCATCTCATAAAAGTAGAATTAATGAGCGTTGCTAGGAAATAATAGTTTACTTTTAATTTTTCAGATAAAAAATCTCATTATGATAATTTATTTTCAGTATAAATTTTAATTTTAAAATATAAACTTTAATTTTTTTTAAAAGAAAGGATTAAGACATGACACAGTAGTACCTAGCGCATATATAAAGTTATTAAGACATTGTTTATTTACTAATAAAAAGTCAAGACATTGTTTGCAACCAGTAAAAATCTCTTTTTTCTTTTTTTTTTTTAAATATATTACGAGTGAATTTCTATTATCAAATTTCGGTAATTGAATTCAATACTAGGGCTTAATAATAAACACATCTTCATGTATATTAATTTTGTTTTGTTGGACAAACTTTCTATAATGGATAATAAATGCCAAAATTTTTTCCATATCTTTTATTTAAAAATAAAAAATAAAAAATTATTCGAATAAAATTCTATTCTCATCCTTTTGCAGGTTTAGTTTGAAAAGAAAAGATAAAGATTAACTGTGTCTAGAGGTTTGGAAACATTGTTATAAATTAAATACTTCAATTGAACTAGATATTTTAGATGTACGGTTGCGTGTGTGTGAAGATTATAAAAAATTACAAATATGAATATTGAACCATGAATTCATTATAATAAAATTTTAACAAATAAAAATGTTGAACTGCTAAAAATTTAACAAAGAAGAACTAGATATTTTAGATATGTTGAATACAATGAATTTATTATATTAATTTTTAATTTTGAACCATCACATTTTGATTTTGGATTATTTTCATTCTACACTTAGACTCTTGGTGTGCATATATGTGAACTGAGACACAAATGCACAACAACTTAAATATATAAATTTGCACAAATCAATTTAGTCATAAATTAAAAAAAAGTAGCAATATCTTCATTTTTGTATATGGGTGGTTGTGATATGAATTGTAAACTACGTTGACTAATTTTTATGTTTATTTGCTTAAATGTAGAATTAGATTATAAGGAGTTTTTACTTTGATTTTAGCTACTTCATGATCGTTTGATTTGATTTTTACATGTATTTTAAAAGGACTATCTTAAAAACATCCAAAAGGTCATAAACAAAATTTACCTATCTGCAAAATCCCCAAGTCACAAAAAAACTCAAATTAGGACAATTTTTTTTAAAAAATAATTTTTAACATAATATATTATAACTTAGATAGAAAATTTTTAATTCAAAGTATAATTACTAGAAAGCCTGACAAATTATTGATTTTATAATTACAATCTTTCACTTCGTGTTCTATTTTCAATGGCTAAGAAATTATATTAAGTTTTGCTGGATTTTGAATATTGCTTCTTTTCGAGAAACATATGGTTATTTTAATATTTATTATTCTTTTACAATTCATTTTAACCTATACACTATATATATACATTAGTGTTGCATTGTTATTTTAGCGTAAAGATATAAAAGAATAAAATTTATTTGAATTTGAGATGAGAAAATATCTTGAATGATCAAAACAAAATCATACTATATATATGAAGTATATGAATAAGATCATGTAACTGAAATCTTACTAAATGAGATAAAAGTTAAAATAATTAAACAATGGAAGGGATTCAAAAAACATAGTTAAATGTTATTAGATGATTGTATTTATATAATCGTTTTCCTTTAATTGTTATAAAAGTTGTTGCTTGGTGTACTGCATTAGAAAATAAGATTATAATTAGATAATTATTAACTTAGTATAATTTAATGACCCTGTATAATATATATATATATATATATATATATATATATATATATATATAATTATATAATATTTCAATTCTTAGGTAGCTAATATCAGTAACTAAAATTAAAATCCAATATATTATATTGAAAAAAAAATATAAGTAGTCCAAAACATAATTGAATTAATATTGTATTTTTTTTCCCCATAAAATCTCAAAGAAGAATTTATATTTTTGTTTTTTATTTTTATTTAATATCTTAAATTTTCATATCTGTTATATAATTGTACAAGTTTTTCATTTATAAAAAAAATTAATAAGAGATTGTGAATAAGATAATTTAAATTTCACAATCAATAAAGTAATAAAAGAATTCAATGGATCAAATAAGATAATAGTGTTTATATATATTTTTTTCCCTGATACTTTTCGCTCATCGCGCGGGGATGAATACTAATGAAAATTTAATTCAGTTTAGTATATTGTTTGGTTGGATAACTCAATTTAGTCATTTTTTATTTATGGATAACTAATACATCATAGTGTGTATTATCTTATAATGAGCAAACCTAGAAATCTATATCGATATATATTATAAAACAGAGGACGAAGCAATAGAAGAAGCCATGTGGCAAAATGCTGAGAAACCATGTGACAATTTTTAGGACAAGTTTAAAAGTATTGTAATAAAATCTTTATAATTATTTGAATTTAAAAATATAATAAAATCTTTATTGTATATTTGAATTTGAAAATAATAATACTTTAAAAGAAAAATAATAAAAATTTTATTAGCTTAAACCTAGCAACCATAGTTGAATATTCCTAAATAAACTCTAACTATTTCGTCGTCGTCGTCGTCATCATCATAATAATAAATAATTGTAAAACTCATAATATTACGTGTAGGATGATATATTTATCAAAAAAATATTAAACAAAATATAATAATGATAATAGTGATAACAATAAACAATAATAATTATAGTAATAATAGTAGAAGACACGTAGCAGTAATTTTTTAAGTTAGAAAAAAGAAATTGTAATAAAATCTTTATAGTTAGTTGTTTAAAAATATAACAAAATCTTTATTATGTATCTGAATTTGAAAATAATAATACGTTAAAAGAAAAACAATAAAAATTTTATTAGTTTAAACCTAGCAACCATAGTTGAATAGTCCTAAATAAACTCTAATTATTTCATCATCATCATAATAATAATAATAATAATAATAATAATAATAATAATAAATAATTATAAAAATCATAATATTACGTTTAGGGTGATATATTTATCAAAAAAATGTTAAACAAAATATAATAATGATAATAGTAATAACAATAAACAATAATAATTATAGTAATAATAGTAGAAAACACGTAGCAGTAATTTTTTTAGGTAGAAAAAAAGAATGTTGCAGTTAGTAGTAGTAATTTTAGTAATAATAATAATAATAATAATAATAATAATAATAATAATAGTTTATTGAAGAGAAAATCTTATTATTATTATTATTATTATGTTTTAAAAAATATTTGAATGTGAAAAATAATATTTTTTTAGATTTAAAAAATAACATATTTTCATTAGCTTAAAACTAGAAAATCATGAGTGGAGAGTAGTAAATACATAAATTTATACTTTTTAAATGCTATAAAATATATTTATATATTAAATATAATATAATAATTTTAAAAATTATCATTATTATCTCATTAACTTAAGATATTTATCTCAATTCAAATATATAGATAAGATAACTATGTATTATATTTGAAAAGGGAAGGATAAGAAAGCCTAATAAACTAGATAACTATGATAGTGTTTGAATTTGAATTTAAACAAAATTTAATTAGAATGAAATTCCAGTTTCTTAGGTTCTCTTATATATATATTAGCTTTATTAATGAATTTATTTACTGTATTTTTTAATTCTTTGTATTTTAAAAATTATTTTTGATTTATCATTTTTATTTTTTATATGCAGGAAGAATATATCATTTTTCATCTTTATTTTCCTCCATTTATATTCAAGGCACACCAATTTAATCAATCTATTTTTCTTAAATTTATAAAAGTCAATCTTTTGTTGTTTTTGAACAATGTATCTACATGCGTTACATGCTTTATTATGTGCTAAACTATCTGAAAATCACAATATGTGGATGTTCATGGTGCCATGGCAAATAATATTTTGTATAATAATTGTATATCGTACTTTTCATCTATTTTTACTTTTTAGATCCATGAATCTTGATCATTTCAGGTTACAAAACAAACATGTTTTTGATTCTACAAAATAATACTATTAATTTTTTTTATTTGATAAATATTATTGTTAAAAATGTACTATCATTTATATATAGATTTTCTATTACCAAAAAAAAATTCAAGATTTTGTGCACCATCATTCTTATCTTTTGTCATTGAGTTTTTAATGATTTTATGGATGTCTTCATTATGAAGAAATATAATTTTCAGAAAAAATATTTTTTTAAGAAAATAGATTATTTCTTACTTATTTTTTTGTTCACGACGCAAATAAAAAATATTTTCTAAAAGCATATATATACTCTAATACTAAACAATAAAAATGAATAGTGACAAAAAGATGAATATAGTCGGAGTGAATTAGAATAGGTGGGAGTGGTGTAAGGGGGTGGTCTAGGTGGGTGGAGGGTGGGGGGTGGTGAATTTAGGTTTAGTTGGGGTGGATAGGAAAAAAGATTCTTAAAAATATAAATTAAAGAGTTTAAAACTTTTTTGGGTTAGAAAAAAGATATAAAAAATAAAAAATAAACTAATTTATTTTTTAGAGGAGGGGGGGGGGGCTAAGAAAAAAGTTTATTCTTTTTAAATTAAAATAAATAATTTTTATCTGTTGAGGGGAGTCAGGAGGGCGAATTGGGGGTAGGGGGTGGGTAAGGTAAGAAAAAAACTTGAAAGTTAAAAAAATAAAATAAAAATTGGGGGTGAGGGAATGGATGATTTTGAGAGTAGTATGAGAGATTTTAACTAAATTTATTTAAAAGATATAAGAATATAAATAAATAAAATACTTAGAAATATTAATGATAAAATCAAACAATGAAAAAAAAAAATGAGCAATTAAACTTTATTTGAAAATTGAAAAAAGTATTAAATTGTATGTGCTTTGGTTATTGAACTGAGAGTAGTGAAATTTAAATTTTGAAATTAGAGTTTTTATAATTGTCACAATTAAGTGTTTTGCAATGAAAGTGAAAGATAAAACCTTTTTATAAAAAAAGTGTAGTTAGTTGTTGAAGTTAAATTGATAGATTAAAATAAAAAAATGAAAATGTGAAATGAAAGTAAGTATTGTAATTACATGTCTTAATTTATTAAAAATATAAAGATAAAATCCCAATAACAAAATTAATAATTATTTAATATTAAATAATTTATTATATTTAAAATTAAAGAGGGGGCTGGGGTGGAGATGGTTAGGGTTAAATTTGGTTTTTTACTAAATTATTTTTTTTATTGATAAATAATATGATACTTAATTTTTTTTAAGGTAATATGCTTTAATATGCTGGAACGAGATATGTCAATATAAAATAATTAAAAATAATATTTTAATATTATCCGTGCATCGCAAGGATATGTATACTAGTTATTTATATAGCATCAAATAATACATGAATAAAAGAATTAAATGATCAAATTACTCTTTAATCTCTTTTTTCCCTTTTAACTTTAAGAATGCAGTTTTTCTGTTTTTTGTTGGACACACTTGAAAGCTACTTAGGTAAGAACAAGGCTATTGCTTGCTATGTCTAAGTTATGCGGGCTCTTCACTTTTTATGTCACACCCATATTGAATTCTTCAAAAATACACTATTTTTGAAGAATTCGACACATACCCGTTGATAATTTTTGAAGAGTTTGAGCAACATAATGCTATGCTACACTATGGCACCACCAATTCGTTTAAGCTTTTTTCACGTTAAAGCCACAACACTCCGACATATTTGGCAAAAACAAGTTGGCCATTACATGCACAATAATTGTTCCAATAATTTTGAGAATATAAGTGATCTGAATTTGGATAACTTATGGGATACTGCTCCGAATCAAATATGGTCTATTTTGAAAGATTCAATTTCGAGAGATCAACTTACAAATGACCTCGAAGAGGGACAGTGGCAGATTAAAAGAAAAAGGTATATGAGGTTCCAACAATTGTTTAAGTGATAATGTCTCACAGTAGTATGTATTTCATGATGTGCTA
This sequence comes from Capsicum annuum, assembly GCF_002878395.1. Taxonomy (NCBI): domain Eukaryota; kingdom Viridiplantae; phylum Streptophyta; class Magnoliopsida; order Solanales; family Solanaceae; genus Capsicum; species Capsicum annuum. The sequence continues at coordinate 97,685,860 of NC_061111.1, read as the reverse complement.
GAGGTTCGTAGATCATTTGACGAAGGATCTATGCACTTCAAGCATCTGATTCATTCAAGCATCTGATTCATACTTTAATTTTTAAGATGCCAAGTTAAATGAAATAGAAATTCTACAAGAGGATCAAGGACATAATTGTAAAGAAGATATTTGTAGAATTTTAAATTAAACACAATACATGGTATATCCAACTTTTACTACAATAAATCAAACACTTGATAAAAAATAATCTCTGCATTACAATCCTTGTATTAATCTCTACATTACTAATCCATGCATAACTTGTTTTCCTACCAAATGACCCCATAGTATTTATTAACCATTGCGTTTGAAATTAGTTGATCGGAGTAGAAACCAAAAATTAATTTATTTTTAAAAAATGAATTCATTAAACAGAAATGACTATGGAGTAATATTAAAGAAAAAAAAGTTATTTACATTTAATGACTTTGAAATTCAACAATTATGTTCTTACAAATTTTTTAAAATGTGATACTTAATTTAGAGTAAAATTGAAAAAACAAATAATCTAAAATGGTCTTAATTTTATAAGTAGGACAAGTAATTTGGAACAAACAAATATAACAAGTAGGTCAATTAGTTGAAATGAAGGGAGTACATTTTTGTTACTGATATTTGTTATTTCTATTTATTTGTTTTTCTTATTATTGTTCTCTTTGTCTATTTATTTATTCAGTATACTAAAAATAATTAAATCTACTTTACTTATTCTTTTTTTTTTGTTTCTCATCCGGTGTCCGGAGCCCCAACTAATTCGGATCGCGCGTTGTAGGGCCCATTAAGGTGGCAGCGCTCCCAACAGAATTTTCTTCCTTACCCAGGGTCGAACCCTCGACCTCTGATTAAGGGTAGAGCAGCCCCATCCACTGCACCACAATCCATGTTGGTCTTTACTTATTCACTTATGAACTGACATTTGCGGCTCATTTAGCTTATACTAGTGAATTTAACCACGCTTCGTGCGGTCATAAAAAATAATAATTAAAGTAATTTATTTGAAAATTTAATTGAGATAGAAGATTTTAAATAGTTTCTTATATAACACATTAAAAAAGGTTGTAAGTTAATGAAATCAACAATAATATTTTCAATGATATCCATATAAATGTGTTTTCTATACATCAAATAGAAATTAGAATACATATGGTTACATCTGATTTTGAGGACATACATGTAGCAAAAAATTTTAATTAGCTAATATGTATATGTGAAGATGCTATGTATTTCAAAATAAAAAGAAAATTTCAAGAAAAATGTTAATGTTATTGCTGGAAATAATAAATAGAATTTGAGGATGAACTTTATTTTATATTGTTTAATTAATAAAGACATAAGAGATTAATTTCATATACAAAAATTTAAAGAGTTATTTCTACTTATGAATGTTTTTATCATAGCCGCATCTTAAAAAAATGATATTTAACTTTTTCTGTAATTAAATTTTACGCTTTCGGAAAAAGATCTTTTAAGAAAAACTTCTCCTTTTTATTTAAATTCAAAAAATAAATATTTACTTTTACTCATGTATGTATGAGTCTATGGTGTTTGTTACTGCATGTACCTTATTCTTTTTGGAAAAAGTCATCGTTTTCACCCTACACTATATTCAAAAAGTCTAGGTCACACCTAAACTATCATAGTGACCTATTACACACCTAAACTATATAAAAGTAGAATTTTCTACACCCTGTAAAGCATTATACCACTTGCATGTGGTGCGGTGTTTTACATGCACCTGCCACGTCAGCATAATATGAAAAAATAATAAATTTATTATTTTTATAAATTTTTATTTTTTCTTTTTAAGTTAATTTTTAATTTTTTTCTTCGATATCCAAAACCTTCATTGTTGTGGGGTCAATGGAGGTGCAAGTATTCTTTAATGTCCAAAATTATTTTTTTTTCAATAAATTATTCAATGTCCAAAATCATCATCTTCTTCTTTTTCTTCAATGTCTAAAACCCCTATTAGTCCCATTTTATAAATCCTAAAGAAAGGTGCAGGTATGTGAAAAATT
>NC_061111.1:97647129-97683721 GCF_002878395.1 Capsicum annuum | reverse complement strand
TTGCGCGTGTACCTCACTTTAATGAATTCAAACATTACACTAAATAGAATATTTATTTAAATAATAAAGATGAATATAATAATTAAATTTAATATCTTTTGAGTATGTAAAGATGAAGAATTTATTTATTAAACCTAACCTTTATCAAAAATATTTTTAAAAGTCGATCGACATTCATTTACTATCTGTAAATTGCAACAAAATAATACAATGATAGATACATCAAAACAATATAATTAAATCTAATCTTTACACACAAATTTTTTTCCAAAGTCATCCGACACTCATCTACCACCTGTAAACAATATCAAAATAATACGCTAATAGAGATATCAGAATAATACAACTAAACCTAACCTTTACATAAAAAAATTTCTCAAAGCTGACCAACATTTTTCTATCAACTGTAAACTGCAATAAAATAATATGATAAATGTAATATCAAAATAATACAATTAAACTTAAATTTTACACACAAAAATTTCTCAAAGCCGATCGAGATTCATCTACGAACTGTAAACTACCACAAAATAACAAACTAATATAGATATTACGATAATACAATTAAACCTAACTTTCATCTAAAAAGAATTTCAAAGTCGACTCACATTCATCTAGCATCAGTAAATTAAAATAAAATAATAAGATAATAAAGATATAAAAACAATACAATTAAATCTAACTTTTACACAAGAAATTCTTCAAAGCCAACCGACATTCATCTACGACCTGTAAACTATAAAAAATATAATATAATAGGATAACAAAACTTCGATTTTGATCCAACTAATTCTTGTCTTAGTGAAAAATTTGACCCTAAGAATGATTTTGAATGAAAACAAAGAAGATATATATATATATATACACACACACACACACACACATGTTGAATTCTATTATGCTGACAAAAATAATAGTTGAGGGTTAGAAAATTAAGCATCCACTAACTAGACATGCAATCGAATCAAGTTAGATGAGCATTAGTGATATTCTCCCAATAGGTAAACCGGTTTGTTCTCTAGTTTAATGTACATCTCGATATTTATAGAAGTATTTCCTTAATAGAGTCCTATTTTAGGAGTATTTTTTTTAATTGAACAGTAGAAAAAACTAGTAGAAAGGAAAATATTAATTAATTTTCCTACCATATATTTTAGTAGTTTCATATATTTTAGGAAGTCTAGTTAATATAATAAAAAATAATTAAATAATAAATTAAAAAAATAGTGAAAAGATAGTTTTATCTAAAGAAGAGTCTTCCAATGAGGGGCAAAAAGTTCAAATCACTTTTCTAAGGGTCTTCACTCTTTTAATATATTATAGATTCATTACCAAAAATATGTTTATTCATTATAATGAAAAGAATAAGCCGAAAATATTATAAATATATTACCATATATAGTGAATGTCTACTTTACCATATATATAGTGAATGTCTACTTTTTCATATATAGTGAATGTCTATTTATAAAAAAGTTAGAAACCTCAAGGTTAGTTTCCCCTATAAATAATGGTGTTTTCTTTCATTTTAATTCACTCCTCAAGAATTCATCATGAGAAATAAAGAAGTCTCCTCTTTTTTCTCTTTATTCTTCTTGTTCTATATTATATATTTCATAGCACATTATCAACACGAGACTCTGTCAAACAAGGAGAGATTATAAATCTAAAGGTAATTTCAAGGTTAGTGATTCGTTATATTATTTGTCTTTTGCTATTAATGATATAATTATTATTGTATTTGAGAAAAAATAATTGATTTGAAACTACGTATGCTTTTAGTTTGTTTATGAAGAACAATGTTGTTAAAAGATATAATGATGAATTTAAGTTTCATCACATTAAGAGGATAAGACATTGAGTTAAAAGTTCCAATGCACCATGATGATAAGATGTTGGATTCAATTCCCACTGAGTTATGCCTAAGACGCCTTTATATGGGTAAGACGTTGAGTTTGAATCTCAATGCACCATATTGATGATATTATGATTGTTAAGGCAAAATAATATATTTTTTATGAAAATTCATAAAGCTTGTCCATTGAATATGCTCCATTTCATGAAGTGAATGTGGTAGCAATATATGATAGGACTGAAAGATGATAATTTACTCCATTCTTGAAGTAAATGTGGCAGCAATATATGATATATGCCTTGATGTGCTCCTAACATAGCAATCTTATGAAAGAAGTTATAAGTTATCAGAATTTGATAGGCTTAAGGCAAGATTATATTCCATTTATGAATAAGAAGTTTATTAATGCAAACGTGCACTTGATTGTAATGGTATCACAACTCACCTCCAAAAGAGGTCGAATAATTGAGAAGAGTTATTTTGAAATCTACTTCTAAAGTAGTAAATTTAAAATTTGTTCATGTAAAGTAGTAAATTTAAAATTTATTCATGTAATAGTAAATCTGAAATTTACTAAAGCAAAAAAAATTACATGTCATGGTAAACTTGGAGTTTACTAATATAAAAGTTCATAAATCGACATGAACAATTGCGACATCCTAAAGATGTGCATAGTGAGTATTAAACATATATTGAAGATCTATAAAATTCTTCATGAACTTTTAATGTTGCTTGTTCTCATGATAAGTTGGTTGGACCAACTAATGTTGAAATTTGATCCCTCAAAATCTAAAAAAAAATAAAAGGTGAATATGGGCCCGTTCACCTGTCAGGTGATCTATTAAGATGCATCGATATAAGATGATCACATGTGATTTTATTGTAAACCTACAATTTGACATTCATAAAGTTATTTGCTCAATAAAAATTGAGTTAAGAACATACTTTTTAGATTGTGTAATCAAGACAATTTATCTTGATAATGCTAGCTAAGTTGGTGTTACATGCCTTCGATAAATAGATGAATCATTACTAATAAGAACAAAAGGTTCATGTGTTGGTTTGAAATATTATATACAAAAGTACTTGTATGCATCAAACCAATAAATATGATTAATTCCCCCTCAAAGTTGGCTCTGAGTTTGGAACCACACGTTGTCCATCTAATAATTTTGATGTGCAGTGTATAATTAATTAATATACCATGATGCACAAAGATAGATTCCTTAAAGAAGATAGAGGAAGTATTTTAGTTTTCCTAACATAAGGGGGAGATTATAATCAACTATAAAATATGTTAGGAATTATCATCAGATCCTCATTCAAAAGATAATTCAAGTCAAATACCGGAAGTATTTGCTGACACAAATTTAATCTCATATTTAACCTGCAAGTGCTCCTATTTTATGTCCTTAAAGGATAAAGTCTACACATACGTAAAGCGTGGTATACCAATCGGTTCCAAATGAAATAATCCTTGAAAAAGATAAAGAGCAAATAATCATAATAAGAAGGCAATGTGCTCTTTAAGAGCCTATGACATAACACTTCATGAAATCTTATGAGAGGTTTAGGTACCTGAAAATAAAGAAGCAGTGAGATCTCAAAATGTTATGTCACACTGTGAACCGATACGAAATAAAATATCATTAATTTCTTTGCCACTATATTGGTGTAATATTGTGAAAGATTATGAGGATCTGAATTCTATGCTTATTTAAGCATGCTGACATAAAAATATTTATCAAGTGACATAAAAGGATGCATCTTGGTAAGAATAACACTTATTTGATTTTCAGTCCAAACACTTGAAGATGTCGCACATATTGATATTGTCATTTGACAAAAATCTATATGAAAACTCCTAAAGGATTTAAAATGCCTAATTGACAAGAAAAGAATGAGGAACTCCTTAGTTATGAAGTACCATATATTAATGCAATTGGTGCACTGACGTATCTTGTGAGTACTACAAGACATAACATACCTTTTTCGGTCAATTTGTTAGCAAGGTATATATAGTTCTGCTCTACTAGGAGACATCCGAGTTTAATAAAACATATGAGCTTATTTTATTCTGAGGATTGTAGTCTCAATCTTGTTGATTATGCTAATGCTGAATATTTATTTAACCCTCATAAATCTCCATCTCAAATATACAATGTGTTTACATGTGGGGATACTGCCATACCTTGGAGATATACAAAGTAGTTTATCTAGCCACTTCATTGAACCATGCTGAGATAATAGTTATTCGTGAAGATAGCCGAGAATGTGTATGGTTGAGATTCATGATACATCTCATTCGAGAAAAATATGGTGTGAAATGTGACAATGTACCCACAATTTTATACAGAGATAATGCAGCATGCACAACACAACTTAAGAGAGGATTTATGAAAGGAGATAAAATGAAGCAAACTTCATCAAAGCTTTTCTACATACATGACCTCCAAAAGAATGGTGATACTAACGCACAACAGATTTGTTCAAGTGATAATATGGTTGATTTATTCACCAAGTCTCCTTCAATTGCAACTTTCAGGAAGATGGTGCACAAGATTCGGATGCAAAGGCTCAAGGATATTTTCATTAGGGGGAGTTAATACACGTTGTACTCTTTTTCCCTTATGAGGTTTTCTCCCACTGGGTTTTCCTTGTAAGGTTTTTAATGAGGCAACCTATATGCGTATTGTTAGGAATGTGTACTCTTTTTTCTTCACTACATTTTTTTCCACTGGTTTTTTTCTAGTAAGATTTTAACGAGACACATTATCTATCAATTAAACATTCAAGGGGGTGTTATAAATATATTGCTCCCACTGTTTAAAAAAGAATGACCTACTTTCCTTTTTAGTCTGTTTAAAAAAGAATGACCCTTTTTCTTTTTTGGTAATATTTTAATTACATGGCATGTTTAGGACCACAAGATTAAAGGGCATTTTGGTACATTTGACACAACTTTAATTTAAGGCCACAAGATTCAAAAGTCTTTTTTATTTTCTTAAATTTTGTTCCAAGTCAATGTAGGTCATTCTTTTTTAAACAGAGGGAGTACCATATATAGTGAATGTTTACTTTACCATATATAGTGAATGTCTATTTATGAAAAAGTTAGAAACTTCAAGGTTAAATTTCCCCTATAAATAATGGTGTTTTCCTTCATTGTAATTCACTCCTCAAGAATTCGTCATGAGAAATAAAGAAGTCTCCTCTCTTCTCTCTCTATTCTTCTTGTTCTTTATTTTATATTTCATAACACAAAATAAGTTATTGTCTGAGGAAAATAGAATGGGATTCATATAGGTGTTCATGGTACGACAGTAAAAAAATTGATAATTTTTATTTTTTAAAAATATTATTATCATACTAAATTAACTCAGATTTATTAAACTTGTTATCAAGTGTGATACTATAAATCGGTAATAATAGCTTGTTCAACTTCAACTTATCCAGGATTTTTGATTTGTATAAGCGCCATTTATTATTTTAATTTATAAATATTCGTTAGTTCTAATCAAATATATAATTATATTATAAGTTTTTAATATTATCAAACCAATTAAATTTAAAACTTAGACAATTTATTAACTTATATTTATATTAGAAATTATTATCTATATGATAACAATATAATATCTATTGATTTTATTGTAACTAAATATTTCAGTTTGAGAAACATTTATTTCCTGTAAACTGAATTATGAAAAAGTATAATGCAAAATCTCAGCTAAGAAAAAGTTTACTATGGGAGGGGAACAAACAACAAAAATTGTGTGACCTTCATTAATTTTTTGACACATAGACGGTGGACTTTATTTTTCTAATTTTACAATGAATATGAGAGAGAAAATATATTTATGTAATTTATGTGAGCCCTAGTTGGTGCTATAAATTGTGCTAAGTAAATATAAAAAAAAAAAAGGAGAATTGTTATTAAGGTAAAAATATAATTTTAAAATATACTTAAATTTTGATTGTTATTAATAGATAAAAATTGCACTAAATTTATGTACTGATCCTATTTTTATTAATAGATATTTCATTCGTTTAAATATATGATTTCTTTTCTAGAATTTTTTAAAAGAGACATGATTTTATATTTAGTATAATAACATTTTGTGGAATCTCACAAATAAGATTTGGAGAGGTTAGAATGTATGAAAATTTTATCAGAGAGAGTGTTTCTTCTTTTTTATTTTAGTAATAAATTAAATATAAAATACTATATATTTTACTCTCAATAAAATAATTTATAACCACACAGATCATTTCGCCTTATAAAATATTATTGCATTTTATCCCAATTCAAAAGCCCTTTTTTATTTTTTTAACATGTGCCAAGTCAAAACTTTCACATAAATTAAAATCTTTTAAATAATATTTCAATATTTTAGATTTGTGATTTTTTTTTAAAGTATTATGCTCATAAAAAGTGAAAATTTTGTTGGAAAATAGGCTCATAACTCTTTTTCAAACTTGACATACAACTTTAAATTGGATTTGAAATTTTCATCAAACACTAATTTTTAAATAAAATTGAAAAAATTATTTTGAAAAAAATACTTACATTTTAATATTTTATGACCAAAAAGATCTTTATATAAATAAACTACTAGATAGATGGAGTTTCATGGCTTTTAATTAAAAAGTTGGATAAATATTACCCACTATTCATATGTCAAAAAATTAATGAAGGATAAAACAACTTTTATTGGTTGTGTCCTATCATAGTAAAAATTTTCGTGGAGCTAATATTACTAGAGGTGATCCTCACTCCTATTTAAGATATGATAAATTGAGAAATTATAATTGGAATAGTTAATGCACTTCCAATTGTAACGTCTTTTCTTTCTGATAGCATGTTTGGTATTATTTTTTCTAAAAAAAATTTTTTTTTTTTTACAAAAACACACAAAGAAGGGTGCTTGATAAATTTCAAAAAATGCTTTAAAAAAAGTTGAAGCAATACAAGTAGAAAATTTTTGCTTTACGAAAAAGATAATGGCTAAAGCAGAAACTTATTTTTTAAATTATTTTTTCATGACAAAAATATCCTATCACTTACACACACATGTGTGTATAAATATATACATACATACATACATATATATATATATATATATATACATGCATACATATACACACACACACACACATATATATATATATATCCCTTATTAATTAGATAGAATATCTTATAAGTTTGATTTTAAAATTTTATACTTCAGATTTACATCATAATTCTTTATTTCATTCTATGATTTATATATTTTTATTTTATTTTCACTAATTTTCTTCAAATAAAATTGAAAATATCATTGATGATGATAATCATAAAATATATTATGGGCAATGAAATTTTATTAAATTGAAATTCGTACGAAATTCGAATTATGTTAAATTCAAAATAGATTAGTCCCAAATAAATATTGCAGATTAATATAATTAGATTAATTATTTAAGTCCAAACATGTATGAATTTAAATAAAGTCCAATCTTTCTTGGGCTAGTCCATTAATTTAGGCTAAAAATAATGGGTCTACTTTGCTAAGCCCAAGATATTGTCATATTCTAGAGGCTCAAATAAGCGTCATGTGTGAAATAACGCGGTATGTCAAGTCAAGGGAAGGAGCCAATAGGACCATGTCACATGTCAAAATAATGCAGCAAGCCCAATGAAATCAAAGCCCATAAAAGGCGTCATGTCACTCAAATTTAATTGGTCAATGGAAGTCCATTTTTATCATTACTCTTCCCTTTTCAAAACTATAAATAGGGGTCTCATAATTCAGAAAAGGACCCCCAGAACTCTAACAAGAAGCAACAGAAAACTCGTAGATCAAATGCCACAATTTCTCTACAAAGCTCAAGCATTTAAATCAAGTTCATCAAGATTCATAATCAAGATCAAAATATTCAAGAACAAGCTCAAAAGCCCTTGAATTCAAGCACAAGTCAAGATCAAGTTCCTCAAATCAACAAATCAAGCTCAAATTCAAGATCAAGCTTTAAACCCTTGAATTTATATTTGAAAGGTAAATTAGAGGATTCATAAGGATTCTAACACTCACATATTGAAATCAATAAATTAATTGTTATAATATTTTCTTATCTCAATCATTTATTTTTTGGTTTCAAAATTTTACCGTCCAACAAATTCTGGCACGTCTAGTGGGACAATCTCTACCTCTCATCTCAACTTTTCCAACTAGAAAGTTCAACAATACTAAAATGACTTCCAAGAAGGTCAATTCTCAATCAAATACTTCCAAGGCTACTGATTCAAAGTTCTTTGCTGAAGTAGAAAACATCCTTGGTGTTACTTTCGGAAGCTTAGGAACTGTCATAAGGAGCAAGGTAGGCTTGCTAGGTAGAGGCGGACCCATGTGGTGCCTCGAGGGTGCACGTGCACCTGGTAAATTTTAAATATATATATATATATATATATATATATATATATATATATATCCTACTAAAGTATTGATATATTAAATTATGCACCCTCAGTAATAAAACTTGTGTGGGTGCACTGGTTTGGAACTCAAACGTTGACGCCCTTCTGGCCCGACGTCGCGTGTTCGATTCCTGATGGAGTCGCTAGATTTTTTCATTTTACTTCACCTTTATATACATTTAAATGCCACCAGCTAGGCAGCCACCTCATCTGACCCCACCCATCCTTAATTAATATATTTACTATGTACTAAAAAAGGACTTTCCCCAATCCCAAGACCCATATTCCCCCCCCCCCCAATGAAATTCCAATTTCCATATTTTTCCCCCAAATTCCAATTTTCAACCTGTATTTCTTCAAATCCCCCTGGACTACTGGACACTACAATTTATAAATTTATAGTACCCAAACAAAGAGAAAGGAGCAATTTTCCATTTGATGCTAATAGGTACACATTTCTTCCTTTCATTTTTTTTATTTTTTTATTCAAGTTTGGGTAATGTTAATTTCTTTTAATATTTACTTGTTGCTTGAAAGTTTGTGTGTAAAATTTATTTATTTCTTTTTTCTTGCTTCTATTTAAGTTTATGGGATTTGATTAAAAATAAATACATAATTATTTTTACTTATATTCTTGATAAATTTTTATTTTGTAGGAATTTGTTATTGATTCTTGTGAATTGAAATGGATATATATTATTCTCCTCAACCAAGTTCTAGTTTTAAAGACAATTCTCATTGCCTTAGCAAAAGCAAAAAAGAGCAAAAATAAGCTTCAAGGTCCATTATATTTAAGCACAAAGTACAAATAAAGCGTGAGATTTAACAAAAAAAGGCATAAAGGAGAAAAACTATAAACATATGTCTAGTTCAAGACTAATAATATAAGCATGAATGACAAATATCTGAACATAGAAATTCATTTTTTTTAATTAAGTGAAATATAAATTGTTTAGTGTTCGTATCTCTAGAAAAGACTCATTGACAAGGGAAAGTAAATCTTATAAATTAGAACCTAAACTGCACATTAAATGAGGAGAGTGATCAAACATAAATTTAATTCTTTATTCAGAACTTATGCGCGCCTTTGACAATACTAGTGCACCCCCAGACTTCAAATCCTGGGTTTCCTCTGTTGCTAGGACAACAAACATATCCAGTTTCGTCTATGCCAACTCTAGTTTTTGGATCTTCAACCCCAAAATGAACGAAGTCCAATGCAAGTGCTTCAAAAGGAGAAAGTAGTGTGGAGGAATCACTTAAGAAGAATCTAGCTTTACTTGAGCATTTTGGTTCTAAATACTCTAGCATAAAGAGCAATGGTCGTTCAATGAATGCGTCATCTACACTTACACCGCATAAGTTGAGCACTTCAAAGATCAACTTATGCGATAATCCATGTTAATCTCCAACATATCTAGTGACCATGCTAACAATGATGACTGATGCCTCGTCTATGGAGGAGGAGCTTGCGAATCTGACAAAGACAATTGTGGGCCTAACCAAATATGCTCAGAATCAAGATGCTCAGATTGATAAGATAGTAGATAGGATGGAAGGCCTGATGGATAGAGAGTCTATCCATGCACCTAGAAAATCCCCAGATGCTCATGAGACAGAACATCCTGTGAAATAAAGACCACTAACTAAAGAGGTGCAAGTTTCTATTGAGGGAATGGTCCCAATTGAGCAATTGAAGAAATTCATTGAAGGGACCCTCAAAGACAAGTATGATGTTGTCACCAAGTCTTCCCTTACATATGCCAAGACCTGCACTACGAGAATAAATAGCCTCAAAATGTCTGTCGGCTATCAACCCCCCAAATTTCAATAATTTAAGGGCAAAGGGTACCCAAAACAACATGTTGCACAGTTTGTTCAAAAAAGATGTAATAATGTTGGAACTTACGGTGACTATCTTGTCAAATAGTTTGTTCGTTCACTAAAGGAAACTGCCTTTGATTGGTATACGGACCTCGAGCTTGACTCCATCGATAGTTGGGAGCAATTGGAGCATGAGTTCCTGAATCGCTTTAATAGCACAAGACGTACAATGAGCATAGTAAAGCTAAAAAATACTCGGCAAAGAAAGAATGAACCAGTCATTGACTTCATCAATCGATGGAGAAATTCTATCCTAAACTGCAAAGATAGGCTCAGTGAAGCTTCTGCAATAAGATGTGCATCCAAGGAATGCACTGAGAGATTCTTTACATCTTGCAAGGCATTAAGCTTAAATCCTTTAAAGAGTTAGCTACCCGTGCTCATGACATGGAGTTGAGCATGTCTTCTGCTAGAAAGGGAGCAGCGCCTATCCATATTCCCTCAAAGGGGAAGGATAAGTAGGAACCCAAAAGATAAGGCAAGTTTCTCCCCAAAAATGACAACAAGGAATTTATGAATATTGACGTGCCTCCTCTGAAGGTCACCACAAAGGTGAGCAAGAACGAAAGTGTAAAGACAACTTTTGGAGAATATCCAAATCAGAAAACTTTAAAGGAGATGCAAGAAAAGGAATTTCCCTTCCTTGATTCTGATGTTGTTGAGATTTTTTACAAACTCCTTGAGCATAAGCTCATTAAACTCTCAGATACAAAGTAGCCCAACGAAGATGGAAGGACCAATGAACCTAATTATTGCAAATGTCATAGTCTTGTGAGTCACCCTCTAGAAAAGTGCTTTATCTTTAAAGACAAAGTCATGCAACTGGCAAATAAGAAGAAGATCTTCTTCGAAGATGAGACAGCCAATTCTCATTAAATCTATCATTTTTGGCTTGCTCAATCCAGTCTAAATATGTGTTGAAGAATATAATGAGAAACTATTAGAGCCATACAAGTTTTTAGTTGATGAAAGAAATGACGAAAGTTGGACTCTAGTGACCAGGCGAAGACACAGGAAAATGAGTCTATAAAAAGAGTCATTCGAGCAGCCAACTAGAAGGAGGATGGTAAAGAAACCAAAAAAATAGAAGTTGGTTGAACTTCCAAGGAAGATGAGGTTAATGGAGCTTCAAAAACAAAAACCACGGTGTCTAGTAATGTTGGAAGAATTCTTACCAAATTGGTTTCTTGTAGAGACTGCTCAAGTCAACCTTGTGGCATCTTATTTTAATACTACCAAAGAGGGGGCAAAGGGTGAAAATCTACCTATGGAAGTTCCTTCATCTTATGAAAAGCTTACTGAAACTCTTGGCCAAGAGGCACATGTATGTGATACAAAAATCACACTTACAAATATCGATCTTCTGTTTGGAGAAACCCTACACGATCATCCCTTGTACATAATAGGTCAAGTTCTAGGATAGAAGACAAATAAAATCTTGATTAATGAGGGATCTGAAGTCAACATACTGTCTATCCGCACAATAAAGGATCTTGGCATCACTACTGATGAACCAGACGAAAGCTATATAATAATCCAAGGCTTCAACCAAGGGGGCCAGAGGGCCATGGGATCTATCAAGTTGGGGATTCGTATGGATGATTTTCAATCAATGCATTGATGCATATGATTGATGCCAAAATTTCATACAATATATTACTTGGTAAGACTTGGGTACACGAGAACAAAATTATCTCATCCTCTTACTACCAATTCTTGAAGTACCTCAAAGGCGGAGTGGAAAGAAAGATAGTTGCCGATGATAAGTCATTCACTGAAGCTGAGTCACACTTTGCCGATGCAAAATTTTACTTAAAGAATTATGTTTTGAATAAGAAAAGGGTTGACGATGTCACCAAGACCAAGTGTGATGATCTTACATCTAAGAAGGTCACGGTGTCTATCAAAAAAAGTCGTCACCAAGAAGCCCCTCTTCACTTCAAATAAAGAAAGCATCGCACCTAAAAAAAAGAAGGTAGCTTTTGTTTTTCGCTATGTATCAAAGGTAAATAAAGAGAAGGACTACCCATATATGCCTAAGATAATGTGCCAAAGGGGATAACTTTACTTGTCAGGAGAATTGACGCAATAAATCCATCCTCAAGACTACTTGGAGAGTCTGTGGCTCAAAATCTGCCATAAAATATGACGCTCCATACGAAACGTACGAAGGATGGCTTCGACCCAAATGCATACAAGCTATTTGTAAAGGCTGGATATAATATTAATGAGCCATCAAGGTTGGGTAAACTTCCATTAAAAGGTACAACTAGAAAGACACGTAAAGGCCTAGGATACACGCAGCCACCTCTAATTCGCATCTTCATAAGAACAACGGTTAGTAACTATATCACTGTAGAAGAAGATTCTACTGCATCCAACAAAAGGCCTTCTATCTTTGACCGACTTGGAGAATCAACTGCAAGAACTTCTCTAAGGAAGAAAAAAATCAACAAGCTTTAGAGAAGTCATCAAAGCATGATGATGCACTCTTCACATAAAATCCAGAAGAATTTCCAAAGTTTGATTCCTTCTAGAATGAGGCGACAGATAAAGCTAGTTGTTTCATACAACAAGGTGTTAAAATCTAAAGCTCATATCGTGGTTTATACCAAGAACCGTGAGGAAGATAAAGAAAGTGTTGGCTCCTTATATCATGTTACGACCCAAAATAAGAATGAGGTCTCATCCTAAATAAAGGTTGATGAAGTGATGGAACATACTTTCTGGTTCTACCACATATCTATCAATGATGATGATTCTCAAAAGAAGGAAGATGTTGGAGATGCTCTGTCATAACTTAAAGAAGGAGTAAAGGCCACAATAGATCCTTTGAAGGAAGTTAATCTTGGAACCGATGAAGACCACAAACCAACTTACCTGAGTGCGTTTCTAGAAGTGGAGGAGGAAATTGCTTATATGGATATACTCAAGGAATATATGGATGTATTTGCTTAGAGCTATAAGGAAATTCCTGTCTTAGATCCAAAAGTAGCATTCCATCAGTTAGCTGTCAAGGATGGTGCTCGTCCAGTTAAGAAAGCCCAAAGGCACTTTAGGCCAGAGTTAGTTCCATTGATTGAAAATAAAGTTAACAAACTCATTGAAGTTGGATTTATTCATGAATTCAAATATCCTATGTGGATTTCAAGTATTATTTCAGGAAAGAAGAAGAATGGATAAATTTGAGTTTGTGTCGACTTTCAGGATCTCAATAACGCCTGCCCAAAGGATGACTTTCCAATCCTCACACCAAAATTGATGATTGATGCCACCACTGGTTATGAGGAATTATCCTTCGTGGATAGTTCATTCAGCTATAATCAAATCCATATGGCACCAAAGAATGAAGAACTCACTGCATTTTATACGTCCAAAGGTATTTATTGCTACAAGGTGATCCTTTTGGTTTGAAGAATGTTGGCACCCCTTATCAAAGGTCTATACAAAATATCTTTTACGGCCTACTCCATAAAAATATTAAATATTATGTAGATGATCTAGTGGTGAAGTTAATAAAGAGAGACAAACACTTAAAATACCTAAGAATGGTGTTCGATTTACTTTAAAGATATCAACATAGGATGAATCCATTGGAGTGTGCCTTTAGAGTTACTTCTGAAAATTTTCTGGGCTTTATCTTGCGACACCGAAGAATTGAAATTGATCAAGTCAAGGTTGATGAAATTTTAAAGATGTCTGAGCCTCGAAACATTGATGAGTTAAAAATCCTGTAAGGAAGGCTAGCATATTTAAGGAGGTTCATCTCAAACTTGGCTGAAAAATGTCAACCATTTAGTCGTCTCATGAAGAAGGACACTCCCTTAGAATGGGACCAAGATTGTAGTAATGCCTTTGAGAGTATCAAATCGTACTTAATGAAGCCACTAGTTCTTGTGGCACCCATACCTAGCAAACCATTGGTACTCTACATCGCAGCACAAGAGAGGTCCTATTAGGTGAGTTTATTTTCAAAATTTCCATGACTTTATTATTTACCCTTACAACCTTAGAATGTCAATTTTTAAGTTGATTCATGATCGGGGATGTTAATAGGTCCTATTGGTTGAGTTTTAGAATTTTTGAAATCTGTTTGGGGCATATTTGGTAGTCTAAAATAGTAGTTGCGTGCGATTAGTGCGCAACGCACGCTCCAGTCCACCCCAGGGAGCATGCGACGCACGCTCCTGGAATTTTCAATTTTAGACTCCGCGTATTGGAGGGCAATAGGGTCTTTTGTCTTACATAAAAAATGTCGTAAACACTTGATTTCAGCCCCAAATAGCATAGATATATCATTTTTCACAAAAACACTCTCAAGAAACAAGCCCTAGTTTCATCAAGCTCAAGAATCAAGTCTAAAAAACTCACTGCAATCATTGTGAATTCACAAACCAAGGTATGTTAGGTGTTCATCTATAGGTTTCTTTCACCCATAGAGTCCATGAATCCATTTTAAAACTATAAGATTGTTGAATTATGACTTCCATGTTTGAATTGAATTAAATTTATATTTATGTTATTGTTGGGCCTTTGTCCATGATTAAGTTACAAGCTTTAATGAAATTAATCAATATATGTGTTGGATTACATGATCTTCATGATAAACCCTTCAATTTGCAAGTTGATTGATGTAGCCATAATAATTATATGTGTTGATTATTGTATAATCTAAGCATGCTCCCCACGTGTTTGATAAAATGCCTATGAGAATGAAATAGTGCCATTATAACATAATAGTATGTATTCCCCATTCATGTACAAGTAAATGCATTACAAGTGTTTGCTAAAATATCTCTATCGATGAATTATGAATAAGTGATTATTGTTATGATTTACTTTGATGTTATCGAGTCTTGGGGGTATTTAATACCTAGCAATTTAGCCGTGCACCTAAAGCCAGTGTCAGTTACAGAATAGTACAGTCATGTCACTATCAATAAAATTCCATTAGTCACAAAACTCAGTAGAACTCAGTCAGTTATAGAACTCAGAAAAACTCTGTATTCAGTCCATTCCGATTCAGAATAATCAGTTCAGTATCTTTCAGTTAGGAGTAGGATTCAGTACTGAGTGAACCTAAGGATGGGGGCTCAACTGCCGGTAGAGGGTGTGATCGCTAGAAGTAATCCTTGCGTATCAAAACTATGTAGCCAGCGTAGGTTGAGACATCAAACCTGCTAGTTGAGGGTTGATGAGGTATTTTACCCTGCCAGTTGAGGGTTCTACTGTTCTCATTAGAGTACCTACCAGATGAGGGTATATCTTTAGTTGTCTTTACCTATGGCACGGTGCTGACACCCTTCCAATTAGTGTTACAGATTGGACCCCAACCCAGTTATCTTATTTGGGGTATATCGGTTAGATAAGTACCTCCCACAGTCTCAGTTTTACTCTTCAATATAGAACTCAGTCCAGTTCTACATAATTAGGACTGTTAGACACAGTCAATTAGTATCAGTAACTCAAATATCATCAATCTTAGATTATCAGTTACTCAGTATCAAAACTCAGTACTTAGATTCATAAAAGCTTAGTTACAGTATATAAATATATACATAGTATTGCATACTCAGTATTTATAGTAGTTTCAGTTATCTATGCACTCTCATGTTCAGTTAGTCTCTATCATTCAGTCAATTATTGTTCATACATATGACCTCTTCTATTCAGCCTTACCTCATCTAGCATGCCAGTAGATTCCACGGACTGATGCATACTCTTTCTTTGTGCCATGATGTCTCATATTATAGGTTCGGACACTCAGGTTCTCGACCGCGCATAGACAGATTCAGATTCAGCCAACAGTGTTTGACTTAGTAGAAAGTCCTCATCTATCGAGGATATGCTTTTATTTTAGTTTTTAGTAGATGTAGTTTTTTAGTAAATGTAGTATTTCAGTAGATGGAGTTAGTTAGGGGATTGTCCCATCAACTTCATCTTTAGACAGTTCAGTCAGAGGCTTTTCAGATGAGTTTTTAGACAGTATTCAATTTTACAGATTACTATTATAATTTGATATTCTTTATTAGTATTTCATATATTTGAACCTTATGGTAATTCAACCTTTTTTCTGCATTTATTACAGTATATAATTCATTGCTCACAACAGATATCAGTCATGGGTTAGCTTGTGGTCCTTCGGGGTCGTAAGCACCGTGTAGCATCCGTAGTACAGACTCGAGAAGTTATATTTATTTATTCTTTATTTAACTATTTGATGGATTGATCACCCATAAAATACACCTATTGTCAGCCTTGAGATCTCGGGATAGGGAATAGGGCGATAGAATATGGGAATGAACAAAGTATGATTTTTATTCTTTTATGAAATAAAGAATTTTAATTAGTGTCCAGGACAGAAATGTACTTAGATATCTCAATTGATTCAAACGAAGGCTGATAGCTTTCAAGAACTTAATTATATTATTACATCCCTGCTTAATAATGTAGTTGTAATGTCTAAATTAGGTAAATGATTAGAGTTCAGGAGACCATGATCATGCAATTAACCCTACGAATCAACAACCAAGATAAGCAAGCTAATAGATAAAGTTCAATAACATAGTATGATTGTTCAAAGTGCTTTAACCCTAGGTTTTATTCTATTGATTGTTCCAAGACTTTTATGTACGTGTTATTTACTTTAATTTCAATTACAATTTCCAAACTCTCTTTTTGATTACTCTTGCATCAATTAAATCTAAATTGTGAACTAGAATAAAATTGTTATTGAAAAAAGTCCATGCGGGATCAATACTTGGATTTCTTTAAGTCCACTTTTTTACTTAGTAGACCACGTACACTTGCGTGTGCGCTGTCAAGTTTTTGGCGCCATTGTTGGAGACTTGTAAATTAGCAACTATCTTATTTTTAGTTTAGCTATATTGAGTTGTAAATAATTTAGTTTTTTAGATTTCTTTATTTAGTTTTTTTTATTTTTCTTTTTATCACAATTCTTGAGATATCAGTGTGGGATAGATAGTTTTTGAGTGATGACAATTCTATATGGTATATGGTTTGTTGAAATAATAGTCATTCTGCAGATATGTGTGCTGTCAACCCCGATTCAGTAATGTTTGTGGGCTATGATCAAAGGCAATATTATGTGAACACCTACAATCAGCAATAATAGTTTCAATAGTTGCAGGTTCATAATAACCAGGACCCAATTCAAATGACCAATTTGGAAGAGATACTAAAATAAATTCTAGTTGATCAAGCACAGGGGCTAGCTGATATAAGGAGTAATGGGGAAATTTTAAAGCGTCAGCAAATTGTCATGAAGAACTTGGTGACACAGACAGGGGAAGTGCAGTAAGTACATAATACCAGACCTCAAGGTGATTTGCCAAGTGACAATGAACAAGTAATTGCAGTCACTTTGAGGAATGGTACAGAGCTCAATGAAGAACCCCCAAAGTCAACTAAGGAGGTTAAGGAGATACCACCATCACCATATGAATTGCAACCATTCTATTGTCATCTTTCTTTTGAGATTGAAATTGAGAAGGTGAATAAAAGTGAGGATGCTGAGGATAGTGAATTTTAAAGTTGGATTGTTTGGCCTCACTCAAAGAACTTTTTTACACTATACTTAGATAATGTCTTGTCTGTGGAATCATTTAAAATAGTGAAAGAGTGTGAAGATGAGGAACAAGATTCCTATATTCTTGATTTTACACTGGATAAGCAACATAAAAACATACCTCACTTCAAGGCAGAGTGGTTTACCATGCATATTTCATTATTCGGTTTCTTAATGTTTGTAAAAACACTATATGAGTGAGGTAAAAAGATGGATGCAAAGTTGGGGAAGAAATTTATATCCTCAAGGTGGAGGAAAAAGTTGATTGGGTCGTGCCGCGATACTAAATCAGGCACTTCTTGGAAGGCAACCCAAGTTAAGTAGGTATGTTTTATTTTTAATTTTTAGTTTTTACTTCACATACTATTTTATTTTTGATTGAGTCAGAGGTTAATGGAGAGTCTGAGTACCGAAAACCTGAGCTAAGGAGCATAGCAAAAACCAAGTGTGGGATCCCATGGACCTTCTTGATATATAAAAGATGCTACTAGCTAGGCCTAGAGGCCTCAGGGAGTATTTATATCACTTACTTTTAAGTTCACTTTGGGGACAAAGTAGATTTTTAAGTGTGGTGAGGAAATTCTCAAATTTTGGCTCAATTTAATTTTTTTTATGTAAGATATTCTTGTTGGTTTGATTTTTTATTACATGGTGCAAGTGTTTTGTCTGGTAAAAGCATCTGATTGTATGAATTACTACTTTTGAGACTCCTAGGATCATATTTGTGACTCTTGTACATGTTTGCTTAAATATTGAATTCACGTTATTGTTTGGTTGGAAGTAGGATTCTTGAGCTTTCAATTGTGTATAACATACTTAGTATTATGAACTTGCATTCCACATAGTCATTGTAGTACTATCTTAAGTGTATTGATTTTAGTAGAAGTGTGGAGTATCTCAGCTTATGTTTCTTATAGCAAAGAGTTGTTCGAGGATGAATAGGGCTTTAAGTGTGGAATGGTGATGTTGGGTGTATTTATGCATTCTAGCGTTACTATTCTAACCCTTTTAGCCTTGTTTTGATGATGATTCCTATGCCATTTATGTTTTTAATGATATAAATGTGCATCTAAGTGTACTTATATGTGTTTACAATGTTTAATAGTGTTTCCACATGAGTTTTGATTCAAATTGATCATTTAGAATTCAACCGAGAAAACTAGTATGACTAGCTTGAGCTAGGTATTTGTCTAGTCTATTGTGTTGGGTTTTAATATGTTTTAATGAATTAATAAGGTTTTTATTATGTATTTATATGTGAAACAACTTGGTTATAATGTTCAAGGGTTAATTGGATCAAGACAAGAGTCAAAACAATAAACTTGAGATCAATGTGAATTAGCCTATGCTTAGCTCGTGTTTCTAGTTCATCGTCGAGGATGTTGTGTTGTTTTGAGCTCTTAATTGTTGTGTTTAATTCTATAGGATGATTTTTTAATGGAATATGATGATATATTAAGTATATAAAAGCTTCAAATCAAGTGGAAATAACTCAAAAAGGCTTGGAATTCCTCAACAAAAGCACAATACAAAAATTGACGAAATTTGGACCCCTAAAATGTCTTGGGTGTGTATGGACTGTAGGAGTGGAAAATGGACGGGTGAAAAACTCCACTGGATTAATAAGAGGCCCAAATAGTGTCCCACCAGCGCGTTTAGTTTCTAATGGAGTTTAAGGAGGCACTGCGATATGGTGTAATCACGGTAAGATTCTGGAATTTGACAATTGCAATTTGGCTCAACAACATGACGCGGTGCACACCGAAATCGAGATAATTATTCCTTGATGAAAATAATAACGTGTAAACCTAATACAAGTTGGTTTATGACTTATCTACTATAAATATAACATCTCAAAACACGTTTTAACCATCTTGGGACATCTTGAAACCCCTAGATCGCTTGGAACAATATTGGAGGCTAACAAAACTTATTTTTAGGTTTATATTTCTTTAATTTAGATTTATTTATGATTTTAATCATTCATACAATTATTTGGATGTTGATTATGGATATGAGTGGCTAAAAACTCCCTTTCCAGGGTTAAAGCCAGAACATGAGTACGATTGTTTTGAATTGATTTCGTTTGATTTGCTTATCAATATTAGTTGTTTGTTTATTCTTAATTTAACTATTTGATGGATTGATCACCCAGAAAATACATCTATGTCAACCTTGTGATATCAGGAGAGGAAATAGGGGGATAGAACATGGGAATGAACAAAGTATGATTTTTATTCTTTTATGAAATTAAAATTTGAATTAGCATCTAGGACAGGGATGTACTTAGATGCCTTACTTGATTCAAATGTAAGATGATATCTTTCAAGAAATTAATTGGATTATTACATTCCTGCTCAATGATGTAGTGGTAATATCCAAATTAGGTAAATGATTAGAGGTCAGTAGACCATGGTCATACAATTTATCCTACGAATTAACAACCAAGATAAGCAAGCGAACGAATGAAGTTTCATAACATAGTATGATTGTTCGAAGTGATTTAACCTTGGGCTTTCTCTTATTGATTGTTCCAAGACTTTTATTTATGTGTTATTTACTTTAATTTCAATTACAATATCCAAACTCTCTTTTTGGTTACACTTGCATTAATTGAATCTAAATTGTAAACTAGAATAAAATCATTGCTGAAGCAAGTCCTTGTGGGATCGATGCTTGACTTTCTTTAAGTCTACTTTACTACTTGGTAGACCACGTAAACTTGTGAGTGTGCTTGGGCGTTTTCATTGATCTACGAACATGTCATTATTATGCTAAAAAATTAATGGGATGGCTTGGAGAAGTAACCCTCCAGCATGTACCAAGGAAAGAAAATAGGCAAGCTTATGCCCTAGCTGCTTTAGCCTCAACCCTAACTCTTTCAAATCAAATGTGAGTTACTATTTACCAAGAATGGGTAGTACCACAATCAAATAAGGATGAGGATATAGAAAATAAAGTTGAATACCTCATTTTTGTGTCTGAAGCTGCAAAGGAAGATTGGCAATAACCTATCGTTGATTATTTGTGCTATGGGATACTTTCCAAAGATCCAAGAAGAAGGACTAACATCCGTCGTCGTCGCTTCTTTTTCTATAAGGATACACTGTACAAAAGATCATTTGAAGGAGTGCTCTTATAGTATCTGGAAGAGACAAAAACAATTTAAGCTTTGCAAGAAGCCACTCGAGAGTTTGTGGATCGAATCAGTCTAGACCGAAGCTCCATTTTCACATTAAAAAAATGAGATACTATTGGCCAACGATGGTGAAAGATTGCTTGGACTATGCTAGAAGATGCAAATCTTGTCAATTCCATGTGAATTTGATACATTAACCTCCTGAAGTACTACACCCAACTGTAGCATTTTGAACATTCAATGCTTGGAGAATGGATGTTGTTAGTCCACTACCAAAATTTTCTGGTGGATACTTATACATCTTAGTTGCAATAGATTACTTCTCAAAATATACCAAAGTTGTTGCTCTCAAAGAAGTAAAGAAGGAGAATGTTGTGAATTTCATCCGAGTGAATATAATCTACCACTTTGAAATCCCTCAATATACAATAACCGACAATGGTAAGCCGTTTGATAACAAGCTGATGAATAAGATTTGTGATCTCTTTGGCTTCAAGAAGCGCAAGTATTCTATGTACCATGATGCCGCCAATGGTTTAGCCGAAGCGTTTAATAAGACTTTATGAAATATATTGAAGAAATTCATCCCCAAATTCAAGCGAGACTGGCATGAACGAATGGAAAAAGCTCTATGGGCATATTAAACGACTTACCGCACACCGACGCAAGTAACCCCATATTTGCTTGTATTTGAAGTTGAAGCAGTCCTGCTACTTGAGCGTCAAATACCTTCTTTGAGATTGCCTATTCAAGAAGGGCTCACCGATTAAGTAAATGCTAAGTTGCATCTTGTGGGGCTCAACAAAATCTTGAATGTTACCAAGCTTATCTATCTCATTCTTTCAACAAAAGAGTTTGCTTGAGGTGCTTCCATGTTGGATATCAAGTCCTCGCAGTAAGAAGGTCCATTATTACTTCTCGTAAGTCTGGGGGCAAATTTATCCCAAAATGGGATGGACCATATGTCGTACAACAAGTATATTCAAATGGTGCTTACAAGATCATCGATGTAGATGGAGTTAAAATTGACCCTATTGATGCCAAGTTCTTAAAGAAATACTATACTTACAGAAATATGACACTCCTTAAGGAAAAAGTATAAACTGAATGTCCACTCCTGGCCCACAATAGTATAAACTATGTATATATAAAAAATAATATCATCTAGGTTGGAAACCTCGAAAGAGGCGGCCTAGGTAAAAGTTAGGATACAAAAAAAGAAAAAAAAAAACTCACCCAAAAATATGTTGTGACTTGATCCTCTTCACTAAGTTGCGTAGGCGCTTAGAATTTCATTCTGAGTTCAATTGTATAAATGTAAAAAAAATATGTTCTTGCAGTATCCGCCATACGAACGCCAAGTATGAAACTATTCTACTTAAATTTTGTACTTACTCTAAATATTTATGTCTCAATTGAGCAACCCGTCAAAAAGAAAAAGTGTTTCTTCAATGGGATTTCGAATGCTAAAGTTCTCCAAGCCTATAACTAAAAGGATCTAAAAATTTCATGTCTTAAGGTGGACAAAATTTGTCCCTTTGCACCTTAAGCTGACCTCTTACGTGTTTATCCTTAAAAGTTTTCATGCCTTAAGGTGGACAATATTTGTCCTTTTGCACCTTAGGTTGGACTCTAATGGGTTTATCCTTAAAAGTATATTGAAATTTTTATGCCTTAAGGTGGATAAGATGTAACACCCCGATTTTCTGAACCGGAATGCAAGATAGTAGTGCTTATGACCCCGAAGGACTATAAGCTAACCCATGGCTGATATCTATACCCGTACACTGCAATATATGATGTAATAATGTGGAAAAACATGAACAATAGGCCATAAGGTTCAACTGAATAAAATATCTGACAAACGTAATATCCATATGGGTGAAAAATACCCAAAAACAACTGAAGTCTGAATCAAATCTGAACTAAATCGAAAAGCCTCTAAATATTGTCTGAGTAAGGAGTTGAAGAAACATGTCTCCAATTAACTTCGTCTACCAAAACTGAACTAAAATAATAAATAAAATAAAATAATATCATCTTTGAATGGATGAGGACTCACTGCAACTCTGAGACTGGAATGCTACTGCTGATCTAGAACATGTCCCTCTGAACCTATGGTGTAACATAAGAGAAAGCACCATAGCACAAATGCATCAGTACGTCTCAATGTATTGAGTATACGAGTAAGGCAAGCTAAATGCAAAGGGTTATATGCATGAACAATGTTGACTAATATGAACGTGAGAATACATACATGCATAAGCAACTATAACTGAACTCATGGTGATACTGACTACTAAGTCTGAATACTGACGACATGACTTTACGGATACTAAAATACTGAATAGACGAATGGCTATTTCTGACAGTTCGAATTATGAAAAACTGGTCTGGTTGACTGTGTTTAACAATCTTGAGACTACATACTGATAACATAAGCTATGACAATTAACATAACTGATATAACTGTGATGATCGACAAGACCGATGTAACTGATACTAAGCAACTGTATTTAACAGTCAGAGTTCTGCTGGAACTATCTGAGTTTCATTCTATATGGCGTAACTGAATTTGAGATCAGTCCTATCTAGTGGGTGATCTTTAAATCTGATGATTCTGATACTGATTAACTATAGTTGAGATCACTCCTGTCTAATGGGTGATCTTGAAGTCTATTTATAATGATAAGGATTGACTGTCTCTAACAGTACTGAATCTGTACTACTGAACTGAGTTGACTATAGAATTTGTAACTAAAATAGTAAGATGTATTCATCTAACCGACATGCCCCATGCTAAGCTGACTGGGATCGAATCTCTGCCCTGACTGGAAGGGTGTCAGTACCATGCCACCAGTAAAGACAACTGCTGTGGAGTCAGTCCTAATCTAGCAGGTGACTCCTGGAATCAGTCCTAAGCATATAAATATGCTAACGGGTGACCCTGAGTATGCCAGTCCTATCTAATGGGTGACATCTCATACCTACGCTGGCTATGTAGTTCTAGAACTTAGGGATTGCTTCTAAGGATCTTCGTTCTTTGTAGTGGTTGAGTCCCCATCTCTAGGCTCACTCGATGCTGAATGATACTCGCATCTGAAAGAAACTGAACTGGATAATTGAGCTAAACTGAATAACTGAACTGAACTGATTAGCTAAACTGATACTGATTAATTGAACTGATACTAGTGGTACTGTTTAGTGAAGCTAAACTAAGTTTACTGATTTTCCTTGATTGAAGCAACGTACTGAGTTCTGAGGACTGACTGAGAGTACTGAAATTACTGAGATAGCTAGGAATACTGTTGTTACTGAGATCACTGAGATTATGAAGTATTGAGGTTACTGAACTACTGAGACTTCTGAGATTTCTGAGTTTTCCTGAGTCACCTGACTAACTGAATTCTATAGACCATGGATTGACTAAGAGTATCATGATAACGTGACATGGCACTAGGCACACAGCTATATTATTTCGGGTACAAGTACCCCTAGGACTTGATGGAAGAAAACTGACTCACATGACTGACTTGATCATAAGAATAGAGTCCACAATTCACAATATCATAAGTAGGGGATTTCTTACTACACTTGGTTATCAATATCTTATACATGGAAGAGGATGCGTACAACATGTATATACTCACATTACTTCAATATCATGCTCATTCTATATCACAATAATAACACATAACAATAATGTGGAGTTCATGTGGAATCATAAAGAATAGAACATGGGCTTGTCATTTAAGCACTATTAAGCCATAAAAACATGGATTCTATTATTCTTGGCATTTTATCAAATACCTTACATGCACAACTTTGGGCATAGGTGTACTTATCAATTTGACAATCTTAATCCATCCAAAATTCGTGGGTTTCAACTAACTTACTCACTTGCTACATGAAAAACATATCAAGATACAAACTTGAATCCAAAAAACAATCATCAACATGAATATAGTCATAATACAACAATAAAATCACAATTTATAATTTAAAACATAATTCTTGAGCTCCATGGATGAAAGGGGCCCATGAATGAACACTACGCATACCTTAAAGCTTGATCTTGAAAGAGATCTAATATTTCTTGAAGGTTCTTGAAAAAATCCTTAGGATTATTCTTAATTTTTCTTGACAAGTGTTTAACTCCTTTGGGAGAGAATGTTCTTGTTCATGAGGAGATGATCTTGAGAGAAAACCCTAATCTTGTGGTTGAGAGTGTATAAGAGAGCTTTTTGAGATGTTTAACTAAAGAGAATGATAGATAATACGCTCCTTGAGGGTTATAAGTCATGGGAAGTGAAGGAAAATACCAAAATACCATTGCAAAAACGTCCCTCAATTGCTGAAAAAAAATAGCTGACAACATTTGTGACAAGCCGTCATACTGGTGATAGGTCGTCACGAATTGTCATCACAAAAAGGTGAAATCTTGATTTTCTGGTTAAGGTTGATGATATTGGTGATAGGACGGCATGGTCATGATGGTTTGTTACAAAATTCCATCACTGGGGGTGAAAATCTTCCCAAGGCTGACGACATTGGTGATAGGCCATCATGGGCATTATAGCTTATCATGAGTGTCGTCACTCAGTTTTCCAGCCTGACATGCCAGAGTAAAATGGGCATAACTCCTTTCTCTGATATTGGATTTAGGCAAAATTGGTATAGTTGGAAAGATAATTCAATTATCTATCTTTTGGTAGGTCATGAGATCAAAATTTCATAGTATAACAAGAGATATTCTTATTCGAAGTTGACTATAGCAATATCCTTCCCAAGAATTCAATCGGTAAGGAATGTTTTAATTCTTCTGATAGATGGGAGTTATTTGAAAACTTAATATACATCTCAATTGATCATAAAACTATAAAGGAACCATGATGTACTATGCATACGCTTGAAATATGGCACTAATATTGGTTTGTATTTTTTTTGGGGTATTACAATATCTCCCTCTTGGAAACATTCATCCTCGAATGAGAATGACTGAGATAGAAAAAAAGATCAACTAAAGTACGTATAATACATAAACTACTAAAACATGGTTTTAGGACTGACATGACTGATAAGCTTAATACATCATACTGAACATGCATATTTGATGCATGAGTAACTGATTCATGAATGCACGACTGAGTGTTCTGATGAACTGAGTTTCTCATAATAAGAATGCATATCTAATGCCTAATTGATGAGCTGAATCCATGCATATCTAATGCATGATTATGTGACTGACATGATACATGAATACATGACAGAAAGTACTAATAAGCTGATCACACATATCTGACATGTAAATATATGACTGAATGAGCTTAGGAACATGCGGCTGAACATGCAATGGTAAAGGTACCAAGTTTGAACTAAAAACTAAGCATGGAACTTAATACAAAGATTGGTACTAAAATCTGAATATGGGAATAAGTAGGATCAAAGAAGACTATCACCTTGAACTGAAAATATCGATGAGTCTGAGATTAAGCACTCAATATGCATGAGCGGAAACATAAGAACATAACTGAGTCTGGAATGTGATACATGAACTGAACTAAGTCTGCAATGCATGACATGGATAGAGTATTATATCGTTGACTAAACTGAGCCATTGAGTACATGGCTTACTGATGAGTTTTGGAGCTAGAAGGTCGGCTCATAAGTAACACTTCCTTCAAGATATATTCATCAAAGAAAATGACATGTTTAAATCATGAAAGTTTAGGGGCTATAGTGTATCTCCCCCCTTGGTACACTATGTCCCTTAAAGGATGCTGGACTGACGTAGCTGAGATATTGAGAAAGTTGAGGTGATGCACAAGGCATCTACGAACTAGATTATAACTGAACCTCGGGAGTCTGGGACTAATATGTGATGCATGAACTGAACTAAACTTACAACTACTAGGAGGTTGTACTTTGAATAGTTACATTCCCTGAGATCTTGGAAAGCATGAATGGATACAAGGATGAGGAAACAAACTATACAAATCTGACTGCTCGATTGCTAAACTGACTTGCCGGCTTTACTAACTAACTCATGCTGAAACATATGTCCAAATCAGAGAAATAGATCTAACAATGCATACCATGAATATGAAATACTGGTAACGTACCCGAATCTAGGTCAGGGAAACTTTTCGGATGATGACAGGTCTAGAGTGCATAAAGTCTATTCTGATGCTGACCACTCTTGGTGCCTTGCTGACGCAACTCTTTAACCCTATATGCTAGAACTCTACACTCTTGCATCCTGTGGCCTAGCTTGCCACACCCAAAGTATATATCACTACCTTCCCTACATGCACCTAGGTGATTCTTACCATACTCTTTGCAAAGCAGATAAGTAAGACTTCTATTCTCACAACCGTGGGCCTCAGAGCCTTGCGCTCCATTATGATGGTCATATCTGGACTTAAGTGTTGGTGCACTAGCTGAGGATGGAGCTGGAGCTAAAAACTTTTGACTATTCTAAGAACGATTACCACCCTGTGACTTAGGATGAGCAAAGCTTAAACTACCTATCCTTGCTCTCTTACTCTGTCTCTCCCTCATTCTAATATTTTACTCCTCTAGCTGCTGAGCATGAGTCATAAGTAAGGTTAACGTCATATCACTATTCAACATGGCAGATCTGCACTCGTTTACCACGCTATCGTTCACTCCTGACATGAACTTACTCATCTTGGCTCTACTTTCTACAACCACATGAGGGGCATATCTGGCTAATTGAGTAAACCTAATAAAATACTCTTTCACTATCATACTGCCCTGCCTGAGGTTGATGAACTCTAGCACCTTAGCTTTTCTAAGCTCTAGCGGGAAAAATCTATCGAGGAAAGTAGAGGAAAACTCCTCCCACTCTATAAAACCTGCATAATCTAACCTTTCTAACTTCTACTATTTGTACCAAGTATGAGCCACATTCTGCAACTGATATACAGCTAACTCAGCACTTTCCACAGTAGTCACCCCATAATAACTATCACTTTCTGAATTTGATCTAAGAATTCCTTTCGGTTCTCATCTTACTTAGACCCCGTAAAAGAAAGAGGATTTATTCGGGTAAAGTCCCAAATTCTAGCTGTAACTGAATTAGCCACTGGATTGGCCAGAACGACAGCTGGTCATTCATTCTGGGCGGCAACTAACTAAGCAAGAGTGGTGAATGTGGTCCTAAACTCCGTATGAGAAATATGATCGCCCAAAGGGTCTTCGGGCGAAGGGCTGACTGATTCATATTTTTTTAGGAGGTATGTTCTGTAGAAGAAAGGGAGAAATAGATTAGACTAAGAGTGACATAAGATTATGCTCACTGGCATGACATGAATACTGAAAGAAGGGAAATTATTCCTAAAACATCTCATAGCATCCTGTACATAAGTGTGGTGCACAACACACGTATGTACAAGACTCTACTATATGTGGCTTTCAGACTTTCTAGGACTCTAATGAACTGTAGGCTCTGATACCAAGTTTGTAACACCACAATTTTCTGAACTAGAATGCTACACAGTGCTTATTACCCCGAAGGACTACAAGCTAACCTATGACTGATATTTGTACCTATACACTGCAATATATGACGTAATAATGTAGAAAAACATAAACAATAGGCCATAAGGTTTAACTGAATAAAATATTTGACAAACATAATATCCATATAGGTAGTAAATACCCAAAAACAACTAAAGTCTAAATCAAATCTGAACTAAATCTGAAAGTCTCTAAATACTGTTAAGTAAGGAGTTGAAGGAACATGTCTCTAACTAACTCCGTCTAGCAAAACTGAACTAAAATAATAAATAAAATAAAATAATATCATCCTCAAATGGATGTGAACTCACTGCACCTCTGCGACTGGAATGCTACTGTTGATCTGGAACACGTGCCTCTGAACCTATGGTGTAACATAAGAGAAAGCACCATAGCGCAAATGCGTCAGTACGTCTGAATGTACTGAGTATACAAGTGAGGTAGGCTAAATGCAAAGGGTTATATGCATGAACAATGTTGACTAATATGAAAGTGAGAATACATAAATGCATAAGCAACTATAACTGAACTTGTGGTGATACTGACTACTGAGTCTGAATACTGATGACATAACTTTATGGATACTGAGATATTGAATAGATGAATAACTATTTCTGACAATTTAAATTATAAAAAATTGGTCTGATTGACTGTGTCTAATAGTCCTGAGACTGAATACTGATAAAATAAGCTATGACAACTGACATAACTGATATAACTATGATGATTTACAAGACCAATGTAACTGATACTGAGCAACTGTATTTAATAGTTTGAGTTCTGATGGAACTATCTGAGTTCCGTTTTATATGGAGTAACTGAATTTGAGATCAGTCCTATCTAGCAGGTGATCTTAAAATTTGATGATTCTGATACTGATTAACTATAGTTGAGATTAGTCCTGTCTAATGGGTAATCTTGAAGTCTATTTATAATGATAAGGATTGACTATCTCTAACAGTACTGAATTTGTACTACTGAACTGATTTAACTGTATCTGACAGTCCTAAATCTATAACTGAAACTTTGGGATGTATTTATCTAACCGACATGCCCTATGCTAAGCTGACTAGGGTCCAATCTCTGCCCTGACTGGAAGGGTGTTAGTACCGCGCCACCAGTAAAGACAACTACTGTGGAGTCAGTCCTAATCTAGTGGGTGACTCCTGGGATCAGTCCTATACATATAAATGGGCTAACGGGTGACCCCCTGAGTATGCCAGTCCTATCTAATGGGTGACATATCGTACCTACACTGGCTACATAGTTCTGGAACTTAGGGATTGCTTCTAAGGATCTTTGTCTTTCCTAGCGATTGAGTCCCCATCCCTAGGCATACTTGGTGCAAATCCTACTCTTATCTGAAAGACACTAAACTGGATAACTGAGCTAAACTGAATAATTGAACTGAACTAATTAGCTGAACTGATACTAGTAGTATTGTTTATCGGAGCTAAACTAAGTTTACTGAGTTCCCTTGACTGAAGAAATGTACTTAGTTCTGAGAACTAACTGAGAGTACTAAAATTACTGAGATCGCTAGGAATACTGCTATTACTGAGATCATTGAGATTACTAAGTACTAAGGTTACTGAACTACTGACACTGTTGAGATTTTTGAGTTTTTCAGAGTCACATGACTAACTGAATTATATAGACCATGGATTGACTAAGAGTATCGTGATAACATGACATGACACTAGGTACACAACTATATTATTTCGGGTACAAGTACCCCCAGGACTCGATATAATATAACTGACACATATGACTGACTTGATCATAAGAATAGAGTCCACAATTCACAATATCATAAGTCGGGGATTTCATACTACACTTGGTTCTCAACAT
Organism: Capsicum annuum; assembly: GCF_002878395.1. Classification (NCBI taxonomy): domain Eukaryota; kingdom Viridiplantae; phylum Streptophyta; class Magnoliopsida; order Solanales; family Solanaceae; genus Capsicum; species Capsicum annuum. Next base: position 97,653,405 of record NC_061111.1, on the reverse strand, counting down.
GTTATACATGGAAGGAGATGCGCACAACATGCATATACTCGTGTTGCTTCAATATCATGCTCATTTCATATCACAACAATAACACACAACAATAACGTGAAGTTTATGTGGAATCATAAAGAATAGAACATGGGCTTTCATTTAAGCACTATTAAGCCATAAAAACATGGATTCTATCATTCCTTGAATTTTATCAAACACCTTACATGCACAACTTTGGGTATAGGTGTACTTATCAATTTGACAATCTTAATCCATCCAAAATTCATGGGTTTTAACTGACCTACTCACATGCTTCATGAAAAACACATCAAGATACAACCTTGAATCCAAACAACAATCATGAACATGAATATAGTCATAACACAACAATAAAATCACAATTTATAATTTAAAACATGATTCTTGAGCTCCATGGATGAAAGTGGCCCATGGATGAACACTGCACATACCTTAAAGCTTGATCTTGAAAGAGATCTAATGTTTGTTGAAGGTTCTTAAATAAATCCTTAGGATTGTTCTTGATTTTTCTTGACTAGGGTTTAAACCCTTTGGGAGAGAATCTTCTTGTTCTTGAGGAGATGATCTTCAGAGAAAACCCTAATCTTGTGGTTGAGAGTATATGAGAGAGCTTTTTGAGATATTTAACTAAAGAGAATGATAGATAATATGCTCCTTGAGGGTTATAAGTCGTGGAAAGTAAAGTAAAATACCAAAATACCCTTGCAAAAATGTCCCTTAATTTCTGGAAAAAAATAGCTAACGACATTCGTGACAAGCCATCATACTGGTGATAGGTCGTCATGAATTGTCGTCACAAAAAGGTGAAATCTTGGTTTTCTGGTTAAGGTTGACGACATTGGTGATAGGCCATCACGGGCGTGATGGTTTGTCAGAAAATGTCGTCACTGGGGGTGAAAATCTACCCAGGGCTGATGACATTGGTGATAGGCCATCACGGGTGTGACAGCTTATCAGGAATGTCATCACTCAGTTTCCCAGCCCGACATGCCGAAGTAAAATGGGCATAACTCCTTGCTCCGATATCGGATTTAGGAGAAATTAGTATCGTTGGAAATATAATTCAATTATCTATATTTTGGTAGGTCATGAGATTAAAAATTCGTAGTATAACGAGAGATATACTCATTCAAATTTGACTATAGCAATATCCTTTCCAAGAATTCAATCGGTAAGGAATATTTTAATTTGTCTGATAGATGGGAGTTATTTGAAGACTTAATATACATCTAACTTTCTCATAAAACTATAAGGGAACCATGATTTACTATGCATGATCTTGAAACGTGACGCTAATATTGGTTTGGATTTTTTTTGGGGTATTACATAAGATTTGTCCCTTTGCACTTTAAGCTGGACTCTTACGTGTTTATCCTTAAAAGTTTTCATGTATTAAGGTGCACAAGATTTTTCTATTTTCACCTTAAGCTGAACTCTAACGGGTTTACCCTTAAGAGGATATCGAAATTTTCATGCCTTAAGGTGGACAAGATTTATCCCTTTGTATCTTAAGCTGGCCTTTAACGGGTTTATCCTTAAAAGGATATCGAAACTTCCATGCCTTAAAGTGGACAAGATTTGTCCCTTTTCACATTAAGCTAACCTCTTACGTGTTTATCCTTAAAAGTTTCCATACCTTAAGGTGGACAAGATTTGTCCCTTTGCACCTTAAGTTGGCCTCTCACGAGTTTATCCTTAAAAGGATATCAAAATTTTCATGCATTAAGGTGGACAAAATTTGTCCCTCTGCACCTTAATCTGACCATTGAAAAGGGCCCATACTTAGAGAAAACCATCGCATAAATACATCAGTAAAAGGGCCCAAACTTAAAGAAGGCAATCGGAAAAGTCCATCGGTGAAATGGCTCATACTTAAAGAAAACCATATCTTGCAGCAAAATTAGTCGGGTCTTGAGGTGATGAAGGCAAAGTTAAAATCTCAATCCTTAAGCCGACATTCACCGTCTTCAAGCAAAATTGGTTTAGTCTTGAGGTGACGAAGTCAAAGTTAAACCCTCGGACCTTAAGCCAATATCTACCTCTTCAAGCAAAATTGGTCGGGTCTTAAGGTGATGAAGGCAAAGTTAAAACCTCACATCTTAAGCCAGCGTCCACCATCTTCAATCAAAATTGGTCGGGTCTTAAGGTTATGGAGGTGAAGTTAAGCACTCTCACCTTAAGCTGATTATTGCATATTTGTTTGAACCCTGCAAAAAAAAAAAGAGGAAACAAGAAAGAAAGTAAAAACACAAATAGAAAGGATGTTACCTGTCAGAGCGTTGCAATCTTAAAAGTTGTATATCATCAGTTTGAATTGAGATAAGATGACTTGATGAGAATGAAGACCTCAAAATCTAGTTTAAAGTGATCAAAACTCTCTTTGGTGATGATGGTCCCACATTAAGATATAAATTATTTGATGAGGCAATTCAAATCTGGAATCCTCTGCGGACAGCATATAAGACCGACTTTAACAAATCATCTAGAACAATCCAAGAAGTGTTAAAATTAAAGTTTTAGATATATTATATATTCATGTTTCGAGATCTATAAAATCAAGTGGATCATAATTTTGATACTCCAACATTGAGATATAATATTTTTGGTGACATCGTGTAAATCTGAAATTGTTGATGCATCAAAAATCCATGCTGATTTTGGGATAACACCTAAGATAATTTTAAAAATATTAAATTATGAATTCTAGATATGCTGTAGATATTTGTTTCTAGTTTCACAAGAATCAAGCGGCTTGCAATTTCATCATTTCTGCTTCAAGATATGAAAGTTTTAGTAAAGATGCATAGATCTGAAATTTTCAGCATGATAAAATTCAGGACTAAATGCAAAAAATCAACAAGAATTTTATTGATGGAATTTAAAGCTGAATTTTTGATATGTTATATATCTTGAAGTCTAGTTTTTGGAGTATCAAATGTTTCATGACTTTGATATTCCTACAATAAAATATGAATTTTCTACCACTAAGATGTTGTGCTGAAAAATAGTGACGAAAATAAAAGAAAAGTAGGAGGGGAAAAAACAACCTCAATATTGTTCATGGCTTGAAAACCCCAAAATTGATATTGAAAAAGTGTGAAACCTACATCCTTTTATAGAGTTGTAGGATGAATGTTTCTTTCTCCAATAGAATTTAAATTGGAAGAGTTTCATCTCCAATATAAATTCTAATTGGAGGTTGTTTTCTTCTCCCAAATAAATTTAAATTGGAGGTTGTTTTCTTCTCCCAAACAAATTTAAATTGGAGGTTGTTTTCTTCTCCCATACTAATTCAAATTGGAGGTTGTTTCCTTCCCCAATACAAATTAGAAGAGTTTCCATCTCCAATACAAATTTAAATTGAAGGTTATTTTCTTCTTCCATACAAATTCAAATTGGGGGTTATTTCCTTCTCCAATAAAAATTCAAATTGAAAGAGTTTTATTCCTGGTTAAGTAAGGTGTTAAAAAACTTTTAAAATCTATTTGAAATGGATATCAATATGTAAATTGCATGGTTCAGCTTTATGAAAATCTTTGAAGCACGAAGGAAGCATGTTTAAATGAATCATACTTCAAGTCTAATCTCAAAAAGATTAAATATCTCGACAAGTCTCGAAGTAGGGGGCATTTTGTGGGAAGTAAAATTTTATTAAATTAAAATCCGTACGAAGTTCAGATTATGTTAAATTTAAAATAGATTAGTCCCAAATAAATATTGTGAATTAATATAATTGGATCAATTATTTAAGTTCAAACATGTATGGATTTAAATAAAGTCCAATCTTTATTGGGCTAGTCAATTAATTTGGGCTATAAATAATGAGCCCACTTTGCTAAGCCCAACATATTATCATATTTTAGAGGCTCAAAAAGCACCACGTGTGAAATGATGTGGCATGCCAAGTCAAGGGAAGGAGACAATAGGACCATACCACATGTCAAAATAATATAGGAAGTCCAATGAAATCAAAGCCCATAAAAGGTGTTATGTCACTCAAATCTGATTGGTCAAAGAAAGTCCATCTTCATCATAACTGTTCCCTTTCCAAAACTATGAATAGGGGTCTCATAATTCAGAAAAAGATCCTAGAACTCTAACAAGAAGCAAAAGAAAGCTCATGGATCAAACACCACAATTTCTCTACAAGCTCAATCATTTAAATTAACTTCACCAAGATTCAAAATCAAGACGACATATTCAAGTACAAGCTCAAAAGCACTTGAATTCAAGCACAAGTCAAGATCAAGTCCCTCAAATCAACAAATCAAGTTCAAATTCAAGATCAAGCTTTAAGCCCTTGAATTTATATTTGAAAAGGTGAATCAGAAGATTCATAGAGACTGTAACACTCACATATTGAAATTAATAAATTGATTGTTACAATATATTTTTGTCATGATCCTTTATTTTGTTGTCTCAAAATTTTATTGTCCAACATATATAACTTTTTATTTTTTATCATTAATGATAATAAATGACAGACGAATTACATTACAAGATCTAATGATATTTGACAACACATGCAATTTTTTTTTAATATTTAATTTTAAATAAACAGTTCATGAAAAGTGGCATATTTGTTACCACATGGAGATTTTTTTCATATATAGCAATTCAATTTATGTAATAACTTTTAAATTCATTTTTGTTTGATGTTTTTAAGTAATATTTAAGTTATTTAAGAAATATATCATTATTTAATATTTTTTTAAGGTATTCATGTATATGAATATTGATGAAAAGTTTTATAGTACGTACTTTTAATTAAATAAAAAATAAATTTTAGTTAAAAAAATATTATAATAGATATTTAAAATAAAATTTCTCTACAAAATGATTTTAGTAGTACAAGTCTATTGATACATGTCCTTTTTGGTCATTTGCCTTTAAAAATACTTCTTAAAAAAGTTATTCAAACACAATTTGTTTACCAAAAACACTTTTTCAATGAATTTATACATAATTTTTTTTTTTCAAAAACACTTTCCAAAAAAGCTATTCCATAAAAGTATTTTTCAAATAAGCAATATTTGGAGTAGAATTTTCGACCATCTTGTCGGAATATATTTTTCGACCATCTCAGCGGAATATAATTTTTGACCATCTCGTCGGAATAGAATTTTCGATAAAATATCATTCGAGACCAGATTTGTACTCATTCTTCTTCTTTGTGCTCTCTTTCTTGTGTTTTATAACCCCCTTTCAGGTACTTAAAGTTTGATGCAATCTACCACGGCGTACATTTTTTGATGAACAATGCATTTTTTAGCGAACACTATATTTTTCGGTGATTGAGTTAAGGGGCGATATCAGCAGTAGATAAAGGTGACGATAGCAATTCCAACAACTAATTTCGACATCAAATTACTGAAATACGACGAACGGATTCAAGAACACGTACTCACTTCATCTTCATCTTCTCCTCAGATCATGTGAACTCGTTTCATCTCTTCTAGTTTATTTGGTCTAGATTTATTAACTATTGAAGGTGGATACATTCTGTTTTGTTTGATATATATTTTTTTTATCTCTTCTGGTTTTTGTTTTCCTATTTAGCTATTTTTAGTCATACCATTTTCCTCATCATGTTTTTTTCTTCTTTTTTATTTATTTTCTTCTATCATATTTGAGTGGTGGCTGGGGTGATAGATGGTGGACAAGGGTCATGTCATAGGTTAGAGTCGGGGCTGGGATCAGGTCTAGGTTCGAGTCTGGGTTTGGGGGAAAATGGGAGTAGGGCTAGGTGGGACAAAGGTGCTTCTAGGTTGAGAGTTGGGTCCTGGAACATAGGGTCGTTTCTAGGGGTATGCATCGATCGGTTCGATTCGGTTTTACATATTACCAATTTGGTTTACCAGTTTTCAATTTTTAAATATGCTAAACCAATAACCAAACCAATAAGATATTTTTTATCGGTTTTTGGTTTATCAGTTTTTAGTCCTTAACGGTTCGATTTTTGGTTTAACCGATAAGAAAATACTCATAAAATAGAAATAGTAGTAACTAACATGAAAAATTAATTGAATCTTAGTTGCAAACAAAAATCCTACATAATGTATTTTGATTTATAAGAATCTTCAAGTTTGAAATAAATGTTGTTAAGAGAAATTAAGAGTTTGTATAATTGAAATAATAAGTTTGTTAATTTGTAGAGATTAAAGAGAAATATATATATAACTAGTTTAGGTGTACGCGCCTCGCGCGCGTACCTTACTTTATTGAGTTCAAACATTACACTAAATAGGATATTTG